>NW_006399914.1:4718820-4746701 GCF_000299155.1 Elephantulus edwardii
TTGATAGGCACTTAGGTTGTTTCCAACTCCTTGCTATTGTGAACAAAGCTGCAATAAACATGGGTGTGCATATATCTGCTTGGGTGTCAGTTCCTACTCTCATTTCATTGGTCAAGGCAAGTTCATGTGGCTGAGATGAACTTCAAAAAGAATAGGGAAGAATACTTGGACACAGTTCTATTGACAACCACCGTTGCCCATGTTGCCTAGTTCCTAACTAGCCTGTGTGTCTAATCTTTCCAAGAACAATGCAAAGTTTCTAGTTTCAAGTACCTCCCTAGATGCAAGCATGGTGAAATTGTCTCATAGACTTTGAGCACATTGCAGGAGGGGCCGGTCCTTGGAGAAAGACATCATGCTGGAAAAAAGTAGAAGATCAGAGGGAAAAAAGGAAGACTCTCAAAATGATGGGTTGACGCCCTGACTATAAGAATGGACTTGAACTTATCAGAGATTGTGAGGATGGCCAGAATAGGTCAACGTTCAGATCTGTCATTCATAATTCTATGAATTGTAGATGACTTTATGAAATGCAACAAGAAGTTTCAGGTAGATGAATTTCCAATAACTTTAAGATTAAGAGTTGTATACAATTTTATCTCGACTATGTCACTTGTTTTCATGTAAGTCAGTGAGTATCTGACTTTAAGTCTAGCAACTTTTAGAAGATTATTGCCAAAGATCAAAAATAAAGACAATACTTGTATAGATATTTGCCATTTTAACCACATGAGATTTTATTTGATTTTCATGCTTCAGGATTGATACAATATGAAAAGTCACCACTCTATTTTAGGGCTGTATTTTAGGGTATGTCCTTGTGTCAATTCCAACACATGGTGCCTCTCTTTCTAGGATGGAGTAGAATTGCTCTAGAGTTTCCAATGGCTTCGGTCATTCTAGGAATAGTTTGCCAGGTCTATTTTCTTATTCAAGTTTTGATAGATTCAAACCACTGACCTTTTAACTTGAGTGCTTTGACAATTGTGCCACCAGGTTATAGCCTTGGATACCTTTTCCTTGAAGCAATTTAAAGGGTTGTTTGGTTTTTTTAAGGAGGTGATTGTTTTCAGGAAGGAATGGCAGTAGGAGACACTAAGAATTACAGTCCTCAGACCCTTAAGACCTTAAGCTAGTGCTGTGTCAAAGGGGCAGGTGAGTTGAAGCTGTTATTCTTAGGGTTACTAAGAGTTGTAGTTGACTCAGTGGCACATAACAGCAACAAAAATGTGGAGAAGCTTTCATTCTGTCAAGAGCCACTGATGCAAAAGAGACCACAAATCACCTACATGTTGTTGTTGTTATGTGCCATCGAGTCGCCTGCGACTCATAGTGACCCTACGTAGAACCCTGCTCTGTCCTGTGCCAATGTCACTGTCTCCGACACACTTACCCCCATTACCCCAGCCACTCAATCAATCCATCTCATAGAGACTCTTCCTCTCCTGCGCGGTCCTTCTCCAAAGACCGGTCCCTCCTTGCAACATGTCCAAAGTATGTTACACAAAGCTTCAGAACCCTTACCTTCAAGGAGCAGCCTGCTTAAATTCAGTCATTTATTAAGAAAATGCAAATTGTTCCAAGAATAGGGAATATAAAATTTTACTTTATTGACACAAGAAGTAATAGCAAGATAGATGTTTCATTTCTAAATTTTATTATTTATTACTTTTCACTTCTAAATTTTAAGGGAAAAAGGGGAGGATCAGATCAAAAGGAATGTGTCATGAACAAAGACAAAGAATCTGACCAGTTACATCCACGGGTCATGTTTACAGAGATGCACATAAATATAGAGACCACAAACACACTCACGCTCCTGTATGTGAGTGAATGTATCCATATGCCCTGACCCATATATAAACAAATGTAGTCATAGACCTTTGTAAAATAATTGCATTTTAACTCATTCTGTAATGATCTTACCAGTTATAAGCACCTTGAGCATAGGGGTATATCATAAGTTGTCTATGAAAAGAAAACACTTGTATCTACTCTAATATTACCCTAAATTTTGTAATTGCAGGTATAATATAAGAAGCTGTCTTTAAGTACTTCCCAGGAAAAACTAAGGAAGTCCCATTTAGTACATGAATAATGTTTGGCTTCTACTGTTCTTATTTTCCGATGTGTACCTTTCAAAATAAAGTGCACTTTATGTGGATTATTTTTTTACATGACATTTTTTTAAATTATGATTTTAACAGAAGTTTACAGAAACATTATATTTTCATTCATTCATTGTTACACATTTTTATCTCTCTCCCTTCCTCAGTCAGTTCACTTTTTCTGTGTTGTTTTTTTTTTTTTAATATTTATTCATTATTGTACAATTGCATCCCTTTCTCCCTCCCCCCAGCCCTCTTTGCAATGTACCTCTTATTCTGGGCTTTTACCTTACATATAATGTCTAATCATATATTCCTTTAAAAAATTTTTTTTAAAAAATTATTTTAATGAAAGTTTACAGAGTCTTTAGATTTCCATTTATTCATTGTTGCTTACTTTCCTCCCTGCCCACCCCTCTCCTCAAGTTCACTTTTCTGTCTGAAAAGTAAGAAAAAATTATTTCATTGTTATACAATCTCCCCTCCCCTCTTGTCCACTCCACTATGCAGCTTTCATTCTGGAGTCTTGTCATGACAGTAATATCTAATCATATATACCTCCTAAATAGTTTTCGCCCTCCTCTGTTTCATTGCAGTATATATTGTTCATCAACAAACAAATGGATAGAGAAGCTATGGTATATTCACACAGTGGGATACTATGCTGCATTGAAAAACAAGGAACTCATGAAGTATTATACAAAATGGGTGACCCTGGGGGACATTATGCTTAGTGAAGTATCTCAGTCATAAAAGGACAAATATTGCATAATGCCACTGTTATAAAACAGGACTGACATCAGAGTTGGGGATAAACTAAGAAAAGAGGAGATAAATAATGTGCACTTCATTGAAACAGATGAGGGAAAGAACAGCTTAAAAGGAATATAGGAATATGTATTATTTGCATGACAACAGTCCAGAATAAGAGCTATGTAGTAAGGTGGACTGCAGGGTGGGGGAGGTGGGGGGCATTGCACAACAATGAAAGAACTGGGTGTTTTTGTTTTTTCCCCCCCTCAAAGACAGAAGCTAACTGGGCGGGGGATGGGCAGGGAGGAAAATGTGCAACATTGAATGAATGGAAATCCAAGTTCTCTATAACTTTCATTAAAATAACAATTTAAAAAATGATCTACAAACAAAAAAAAACAAAAAAAGCTTTTTAGTTCAATTAATTGTAGGTTAAGACACAAACTCATTATTTCCTTTTATATATCATTAAAGACAGGTCTGCTCTAGGCAAAGTGTAGTCATTATTTCCCATGATCATTTGCTCAACACTGCACTGAGCAAGACTTCTTCCCAATTCTAAGCTGCTTTTCAAACAATTTGATTATTCCATCTTTTACTTTTTAGAAGAGTCATGTGTCAGAGATGTTCTGGGAATTAAATTCCAAAAGACACTTATCTGTTTGCTGCACTGAATAACTTGGAGTTGCTGTGATACTTAACACTGTGCCACAGTGTCAAATACCATAATGGTTGCCCATCATGGACAGTTTTTGGAGGAGGTTCCAAATACATTTTATAAGAAACATAAATGCAGGCTATACACATGGATTTCACGTGATGGTATGCATAGGAATCAGATCAATAAATCTGTGGAAAGCATCCGTGGAGAAGCTCAATATCACCTGTGAAAAATAAGGACAGGTGCTGATTGTGAAACAGACCACCAACTACTGATATGCAAGTTCAAGCTGACGCTGAGGAAAATTAAATCAAGTTCACAGGAACCAAAATTTGACCTTGAGTCTATCCCACCTGAATTTCAAAACCATCTCAGGAACAGGGTTGAGGCCTTGAACATTAATGAGCAAAGACTGGGTGAGCTGTGGGAGGATGTCAAGAATATCATCCAATGAAGAATGCAAAAGGTCTTTATAAAGACAGAGGAGGAAGAAAAGACCAAGATAGATATCAGAAGAAACTGTGAATATTGCACTAGAGGGCCAAGAAGCCAAAGCAAAGGGAAGAAATCAAGATATTAAGGAGTTGAACAGAAGATTTCAAAGGGCAGCACAGGAAGACAAAGTATTATTAATGAAATGTGCAAGGAGCTAGAGTTAGAAAATTAAAAGGGCTGAACTCACTCAGCATTTCTTAAGCTGAAGGTGCTGAAGAACAAATTCAAACCTCGAGTTGCATACTTAAGGATGCTTTGGGAAGAGTACTGAATGATCCAGAAAGCATTAAAAGAAGATGGAAAAAGTTTACAGTCATTGTAGCAAAAAGAATTGGTGGACACAGAAGAATTTCATGAAACAATGTATGAACAAGAGCCTGTGGTGATAAAGGAAGAAGTTCACGCTGCTCTGAAAGTACTGGCAAAATATAAGGCCCCAGGAATTGATGGCATACCTATTGATGTATTTCAACAAACAGACACTACCCTGGATGTGCTCACCAAGCTGTGCCAAGAAATCTAGAGGACAACCACTTGGTCAACTGCCTGGAAGAGATCTATATTTGTTCCCATTCCAAAAAAAGGTGATCCAATAGAGTGTGGAAATTATTGAACAATATGATTAATAGCATGTGCAAGCAAGATTCTGCTGAAGATTATCCAAAAATCACTAGAACAGCACATCAACAGAGAACTGCCTGAAGTGCAGGCTGGATTTAGAAGAAGCCATGGTACTAGGGATATTATTGCTAATGTCAGGTGGAATTGGCTGGAAGCAGAGACTACAAAAGCAATATATATCTGTGTTTTATTGACTATGCAAAGGCATTTGACTGTGTAGATCACAATAAACTGTGGCTGACCCTGAGAAGAATGGGAATCCCAGAACACTTAATAGTGCTTATGTGAAACCTATACTTGGACTAGGAGGCAGTTGTCAGAACAAAGCAAGGAAATACTGCATGTTTCAAAATTGGGAAAGATGTGCACCAAGGATGTGTTCTATCTCCATATCTTTTCAATCTATATGTGGAACAGATTGTCTGGGAGGCTGAGCTCTGAGGAGAAATGTGGCAGCAGGATTGGAGGTAGACTCATCAATAATCTACCTTTTGCAGATGACACAACCCTGCTTGCTGAAACTGAGGAGGACCTGAAGTGCTTGCTGCAGAAGGTCAAGGACTGCAGCCTTCATTATGGATTGAAGCTCAACACCAATAAAACAAATATTCTCACCACTGGACCCATTGGTAACTTCATAATGGATGGTGAAAATATTGAGATTGTCAACAGCTTCAGTTTGCTTAGCTCTACAATCAACACTCTTGGTATCAGCAGCCAGAAAATTAAAAGACAAATTGCATTGGGAAAGTCTGCTGTCAGAAACTTCTCAAGTACTGAAGAGCAACAATGTCAGTCTGGAAACTAAGGTGCACCTGATTCAGGCCATGGTCTTTGCAATCACTTGCTATGGTTCAGAACACTGGACAATGATTAGGAATGATAGAAGGTGAAATGATGCCTTTAAGCTCTGGTGATGGAGAAGAGTATTGAATATACCATGGACTGCTAAGAGAACAAACAGGTTTGTCCTGGAGAGGGTGAAGCCAGGCTGTTCCTTGGAGGCAAGAATTCTGAAGCTTTGTCTGACTTTTTTTGGACATGTTGTAAGGTGGGATCAGTCCTTGGAGAGGGATGTCATGCTTGGAAGGATGGAGGAACAGTGCAGGAGAGGAAGATCCTCGATGAGGTCGATTGATTCAGTGACTGGGGTAATGGGCATAAGTGTGTCGGAGACAATAAGATTGGCATGGGATAGAAAATGGTTTAGGGCTATTGTACGTAGGGTCACTATGTGTCGCCGATGACTTAACAGTACATAACGACAACAAACTAGATTAATTCAGGTTTGTAAGCAAGAGTGGCACTCACTTCCTAAAACAGACCCCTCTGAAATCTCTATAAATTCTATAAAGAAGTGATGTTAAGTATGAAACAGAGTTCATGTCTTTTTTTCATATGGTCATTATGAATCATATTCAACTTGATGACACTTAACCACTGCTAAATTAGACTAGTGTTATTTTGGAGGAACATTGTTCAACTTTGTACATCACTCTTTGTCAGTTTGCTCTACTTAGGTAATCTGGGTTTGCTATGATGTTGAACCTTATGCCATTATTAGGGTGTCAAATGCCATAAATTTCCCAAAGTGGTCAGTGTTTAGTGGAGCTCCCAGTTGTAAAACAGGTTTGGAAGCAAGAGTGGCATCCATTTTCTAAACTATATGCCTATGGAAACTCTTATGAACTTGGAGAAATGCTGGTAGTATAAAAAGACATTAGATCTTTTGTTCATAGAGTCACTATGAGTCAAGCTCAACTTTATGAAAGTCAACAACAACAACAACAACATATTCATGGCTTCCTAATCTATCTTAATCACAGAGCTCCACCAAAACCTGCCCACCATGGGTAACCTTTATGGCATTTTGTATTCCAGTGGCACTGCTTTCAGCATCACAGCAATCCCAAGTTATCTCAGTACAGCAAAGTAATAGATAAGTGCTGCACCATTTAGAACAATGTTCTCCACTAAACCAGTTAACACTAGACCTGAGGGCTACAGACCTGACGACCCAACTGATTTTTAAATAAAAGGCCTGCCTGTCAGGTCCTGATTTGATTGAGGCTTCCAGACCACAGCTGATTGTTAATGAACTTATACTGATCAATCAATCAGCTTATGCTTGGTTGGTAACAAAATGAAAGAAAAAAAAAATTACCAAGCAGTTTACACCCGGATTTCAATTCTATCAAAATAATCTACCTTCTAGACCCAACTGCTTCACACAGAAGGCTCCAAACTAAAGACTCTTAGGCAGGACTCAACCGATTTTTTTTGTTGTTGTTGTTTATTCCCAAAATGATAAGGTTTAGTTTATATACAGTAATAGAGATTTTTTTTACATGAAAATCAACCGCCTTTTAAGTGCGAAGGCCTACCCACCAGGTCCTAAAATTATAGAATACCAGAAATGTCTATTTGTGCTTTATTGACTAGGCAGAGGCGTTTGACGATGTGGATCATAGCAAGTTGTGGCTAACATTGAGAAGAATGGGAATCCCAGAGCACTTAATTATGTTCATGCAGAAACTATACCTGCACCAGGAACAGAGCAGTTCACAGACTGTGAACAGAGCAGGGGAACACTGAATGGTTTAAAATGAAGAAGGGAGTGTATCAGGGTTCTATTTTCTCTCCATACCTATTCAATCTGTATGTTGTTGTTGTTGCTATGTGCCGTTGAGTCGCTTCGACTCATAGCGACCCTATGTACAACAGCCCTAAACCGTGCTCTATCCTGTGCCAATCTCATTGCCTCTGACCCACCCATCCCGATTACCCCAGTCACTGAATCAATCCACCTCATAGAGGGTGTTCCCCTCCTGCACTGTCCCTCTACTTTACCCAGCATGATGTCCCTCTCTAAAGACCTGTATGCTGAGCAAATTATTCTAGAAGCTGGACTCTGTGGAGAGGAGTGTGGCATCAGGATTGGAGGAAGACTCATCAAAAACCTCTGTTATGCAGAAGACACAGCCTTGCTTACTGAAAGTGAGGACTTGAAGCACTTGTTCCAGAAGATCAAGGAATACAGCCTTCAATATGGATTGCATCTCATTTTCAAGAAAAAAGATTCTTGCCCTGGACTGATAAACAACATCATGATGGAGAGAGAGGACATTTAAACTGTCAACAGCTTCATCTTGCTTGGATTTACAATTAAAACACTTGCTACCAGCAGTCAGGAAATAAAGAGATGCATTGCACTGGGAAAATCTGCAGTTAGGGACCTCTCCAAATGATTGAGAAATAATGATGTCAGTTTGAGGACTAAAGTGCATCTGATTCAAGCCATAGTCTTTCTGATCAACTGTTATGCATCTGAGAGCTGGAAAAGGAATAAGGATGGCAAAAGAAGAATTGATGCTTTTGAGTTTGTGGTGTTGAAGAAGAGTACTGAACATCCCATGGACAGCCAAAAGAACAAACAAATAGGTCTTGGAGAGAGTGCAGCTGGAGTGCTCTTGGGAGGCAAGAAAGATGAAACTTTGTCTCACTTACTTTGGGCATGTTGCTAGGAAGGGCTGTTTCTTGGAGAGGTACATGATGCTGGGAAGGGTGGAGGGTCGGCAAAGGAGAGGAAGACCCTCGACCAGGTAGGCTGACGTAGTGACTGCTGCAGTGGGCTTTTGTGTGTCAGGAAGTGTGAGGATGGCACAGGATAGAACCAGTTTTAGATCTTTTGTTCTTAGAGTCACTATGAGTTGTGCTCGACTCTACGGCACCTAACAGTGACAATACCCATAGCTAATGATTCTATTTTTTTTTAATAAACAAATATTTTTAAATTATTTTATTATTCTGTGTGTGTGTGCGCGTGTACCATCAAATCGGATCTGACTGGTACAGGAGGAGATTGTCCCTCCTTTCCCAGCAGAGCATCTGGTGGATTTGAATCGTGCGCCTCTGGGATTGCAGTGCAGCTTCTTGCTACTAGGCCACCAGAGCTCTCCTTAATGATTCTATTCTAACTAATATTTCCATCCGGTTTTTGAGGCTATAAATCTTTATGTGAGAAGATTGCTCATCTGTCCCCCATGGAACATTTGGTAGATTCTAACTGCTAGTTTCATGGCTAGCCAGCTTGACATGTTATGCACTACACCAGTGGGTTCCTAAAAAACAGTGATAGACCTGAAAATGTGGTTAATCTCGGGACAACTCCAGATTCTTCTCTTGTTTTTAGAACAGGAGCAGGAAATGGTATTTATTGAGAACCAGGTGTATTCAAAACACTCCAGTAAAGAATCTTAGGGGGCAGTAACAATTAGGAGGCCTGGTTTCTCTAGCAGCACTGTGATAACTGAAATTGGAAAGTATTACACAGAAACTAGAAAGGTATGCAGAGGAAGGAAGCACCGACAACTTCTGGCCAGATGTTCTTTGAGAGCTTCATGAGGGAGGTAACTGAGGGATATGAGAGTGCAGACTCAGTGTGGTAAGATGCCAGTGCCATTACTTCCATTCCTGGTCTTTCAGTGCTACCACCATTGGACGGCAGTGAGGGAGCAGGGCATCTTAAGCACGAGGCGTCTCAAGCCTATCATAGGAAAGAACAAGCACATTTAGGGGATGCAGTGTATGAATTTAAGTGTGAAGGTTTTTGTTTATAGGAAAGGTATACCAGATTTTTATTCAAGACAATACACAGAATATCACTATCAAAATAGTGTTTTGGGAAGTCCATTATGGCAGTTGTGTACAGGTTACTTGGTAGAGAAAGCAAGACATGTTTAGAAGATAGTGCGATTGTTCAGACATAAGATGATAAAATTCCAAGCCAGAAAGAGAAATGATAGAATGGAAAGAAAGAAGTAGGTCTGTCTTCTTGTATGAAAGACCTCAGACTTATGAGGAGTATTAATACTTATTAAGATATTGCTAGAGTCCTTGAGTGGTGAAATTGTTAACACATTTGCATGGTAACTAAAAAGCTGGTGTTTCAGTTCCACTGAGGGGTGCCTCAGAAGGAAAGCACTGGGCAACGACTCTGGAAAAAAAATCAGCCACTGAAAACTTTGTGGAGCACAATTCTACTCTAACACACACAAGGTCACGGTGCCTCAGAATTCACTGAACAGGAAGTAAAAAATTCTCAGTGCTATCACGTTGAATCTGACTCAGAGCCGAACCTCCATTGGATTTTCAGAGGCAGCAAATCACAAGGGAGGAGATTGCCCATCTTGCTCCCTCAGAGTAGTGGGCAGGTTTGAATGAACTGCTTTTGGGTTGGCATTGCAGCTCCTTCCTCACTAGGTTACCAGATTGCCAGAGGACAGAAGGCAGGGAAGTGGTCACAGTGGAGCGAAGCAAAGGTTTCAGGATCTGAGGACTCAGTCTCACTAACTATGTTGCTGGCCCTTGCTGCTTTGGGAAATCTGAGAAAGGGAAACTGTAAACATGTGGAGTGCTGGTGCCCTCCATCTACAAGATGGCATTATGCTGTGGATTTGAAAATATTCACAAATGCCTCCTGGAATGTAGTTTTCCATGGACTAATGTGGCTTGTGTTGAAAGTGCTTATATTTTTCATCCGTGGTTTTGCTTTTAAAAGCAGGTAGTTAAAGATTTTCCTCCCCTCTTAAATGTAAAATGCTAATTTAATTTAGTCTTTGCAGCATGGGAATGGGATACTAATGTGGCTGAAAACAGCAGTTTATTTTTTGTGGGTTTGACCATTTCAGAAACTTCACGTTTAAGAAAAGTATTATTGCTAGAAAAATAAATTTGAAACAACAGTCTAACTTCAATGAGGAGTACATGCTATTTTTCCATTCTACTGCACACATTCGCCAAAGATTCTGTTCCTTAGAGCGGAGACTTATTATAACTTTGTTCTGTAGGAAAACAGGGGGCTCCGGCATGGATTCTGAAGTGGTTTCCCTCATCCACCTCTGGAGTGCTGTTCTTGGAAAGTAAACTCTTGATTTAGCCCTGTGGAGCTTTTGCTTTGCAGAGAAATTGGCCAGTAGCGTGCAGCTACATGATTGTACATAGACATCTAAAACCACAATTGCCTTCAGCTCCTCACCCAAACAGTGCAAAGGATTTTGGAATATGAGACTCTTAGAAAGGTTGACTATACACTTAAGTGATAAAGATTTCTCATTCTCTTGAACCAACTCATTTATTGATTTAGATTAACTATTATAAAATGAAGTCCTTATCCAGGGCAAATTTGATTATCAAAATATTTACCACTGCACAACCTAGATGAGTCAAGTGATAGAACTCAATCACAAAGGACGGATACTGTATAAGGACCACTGTTAGGAAAATAGTATTGTCGAGGAGAGGTGATAAGGAGAACAGGGGAAAATGAATAGAAAAGTAACACTGCATTGGTGAAAGGAAGCTAATCAGAAATAAATGGATGACCAGACATCAATTTTTATAGTAACTGGCAATTCAGAACAGGACATGCATTTTGGATTGAAGGAGAAGGACAAAGGGAGAGAAGAGGAATCTGTATCAATGTTGTAAGATGCCATTGAGTTGACTATGACTTATAACAACCCTATAAGCAATTGAATGTGAACTTTGCCCTGTGCTGTGCCAGCCTCACCATCTCTGATATTCTTGAACCCGTCATTACAGACATCGTGATGATCCGTCTCACAGAGTGTCTTTCTCTCTTTCACTGACCCTTCTCTCGACTTTTCTAAGGATAATGTCTTTGTTTTGTTTTGTTGTTACTCTTTATTGTATTAAAAGGCTTTTTCTAATTGATATACATTATATTTCACACATTCCTTCATTCACGTTATATTTCATATGATCATTCCCATTCGTTATTCATTGTGTCTTATAAAATTGTAATTTTAGAACTCTTAAGACTATGCCTACTATTCCTCTATGCCCACTATTAACTTGCCTTATTCAGATCCCACTGGATCTTTCCTTCATCTCTTCCTTCTACCACCATACTCTGTGACCTCGTGACCTGCCCCTTTCCCCCTCCCCAGCAGACCCTCCCTGCCCTCTCACCCTCCTTCTTTGGACGTTTATACATGATCTTTTTCCAAGGACTGTCCCTCTCAAAGTGAGACAAAGTTTCAACACCATGCTTTTAAGAGCACTCTTACTGCACTTCATCCAAGACGTATTTGTTTGTTCTTTTGGCAGTCCATGAGATATTCAGCACTCTTTTCCAACACCACAGCTAAAAGGCACTGATTCTTCTTCTGTCATCCTTATTCATTATGTAACTTTCAGATGCATAGCAAGCCTTTGAAAAGATAATGCTTTGAATCAAGTGCACCTTGGTCTTTAAACTGATGTTCTTTGTCCTTTGCACCTTGGAGAGATTCTTGACAGCTGATTTTCCCAGTGCTACATGTCTTTTGATTTCTTGATTGCTGGTACCATGGATGTGTTGTTGATTATGGATCTAAGCAAGATGAAATCATTGATAATTTTAATCTTTTCTCTATCATGACGTTGCCTTTTGGCTCAAGGGTGAGGATTTTTGTCTTTTTAATGTTAAGATGTACTCCATATCAAAGGCTGTAGTCTTTCATCTTCTGCAACAAGTATTTCAAGTCCTCATTTTGAACAAACAAGGTTGTATCATCTGAATAATGCAAGCTGTTGATACATCTTTCCCTGATCCTAATGCCACATTCTTCTTCATGGAGTCCTGCTTCTCAAATTATTTGCTCAGCATACAGATTGAATAGATGTGGGAAAATGACATAGCCCTGATGCACACCTTCCTTGACTTAAACTATGTAGTGTTCCTTTACTATGTTTGAGCAACAGCTTTCTAATCTAGGCATAGATATCACATGAGCATGATTAAGAGTTCTGAGTATCTTATTCTTCTTAGTGATTTGTTATGATCCATACAGTCAAATTTCCTTTACATTGTTGTTGTTTTTAGTCGCCGTCAAGTCACGTATGACTCATAATGACACTGTGAAGAACAGTCCCTATAATTATTTCTCTTTTCCAGCTGGAATTCTTTTCTGGGTCTAAGCCTAACTGTATAAAACTCTTACCTTCAGCATTTTCAGTGTCTATTCATAAGGATGAGAAGTTCTACAGCTTTTTCTATTCAATAAATTCAGAAACCTCCACAAAACATTAACAACCACTTATCTTACTAGTTACCTTTGCTTTGACCCTAACACGTGGTGACACTGTGTGATGTAGAGTAGAACATTCTCTGTAAAATTTTTAAAACTTGGACCTTTTGAAAGCAAATTGTTAGGCCTTCTTTTTCTGAAGTGCTTGTGAGTGTAATAAAAACCCACCAACCTTTCAATTTATTGAGTACTTAACTGTTTGTGTTACCCAAAGGCTCACTTAGAAACAATTTAAAAGTCACACAAAGCCCCTTATGATATGGTCTCTACCTGCCCCTTTGCTTTTCTCTTTCACAGAGTTCCTGGTGCTTCTGTCCTTCATCCTTATCTCATGGGACGACCAAAGCAACATGGTTCTCAAAAAGTGTCTCATAGATTTCAGTTCTCGTGCGTTTTCTCATAATGTTCTTTCTCTGCCCAGGTTCACCGTTCTTTATGTTAGTGTTTTGTTCCTACTCCACCTCAGTTTCCCTGAACACCTCCCATCTATTAACTTGTCTGGCACTTCTACCTCTATGATGATCCTTCTGAGCCACATATCAGTTATGGTCACTATGACCCACACCCTTGATCTCAGCTTTGTCAGCAGTCCTATCAAGCTTGCAGTGGTGTGTCTCTTCTTTGTTGCCTCAGGGCTTCCCCTCTTGCTTTCTCGTTGCCTGACTGCTGCCATCATGGGTCGTGTGCATGCTTCTGGGAAGAGCTTGTCCCAGTCGGCTCAGACCTATGCCGGAGCGTCCCCACCTGGCTGAAGTTGACCTCTTATGACATGAAGGAGCAGATATACAAACTAGCCAAAAGGATCTGACTCCTTTCCAGATTGGGGTGATCTTCAGAGACTCACATGGCGTTGCACAAGTGTGTTTTGTGACAGGCAACAAAATCCTGAGAATCCTTAAATCCAAAGGACTTGCTCCTAATCTTTTTGAGGATCTCTACCATTTAATTAAGAAAGCTGTTGTTAATTAAGAAAGTGTCTTGAAAGGAACAGAAAGGCTAAGGATGCTAAATTCCGTCTGATCCTCATTGAGAGGCAAATTCACCAAGTAGCTCAATAGTATAAGACAAAGAGAGGCCTTCCTCCAATTGGAAATATGAATCATCCACAGCATCTGCCCTTGGTTGCATAAATTTGTCTTTATGTACTTGAGCAATAAAATCACTGTTTAACTTAAAAAAAAAAAGACAACTTTGCTGCAGAGCCACGACATTGCTTCATAGAACAGTTAAAATACATGAGGTAACACTCAAATAATGGGAATATCAGTGGCCAAGTGCCCCAGAATGCCCAACATCAAGTGGGCCACTTCTGAGGCACATTCTGCATGGCTTTTCAGAGAAACTTCCAGATTGTTAAGGGAAAACAAAAATCTGTTTTCTTAGGTGAAATCTCCCACAGTGGAGACCAGCTCACTATACACCTTGATTGGTTTTCCTTTTTTTGTGTTGCACTTTCCTTATTCCTTCACTCTTGCTCTCTGCGAACTCCCTGCATGCAAGTCTTTGTCTCAGATCTGCTTTTAGTTTAGCCCAAGTCAGGACACCTTCTTTATTTTTGCCTCAGTTAGTGCTTGAAAGAGCTACATAAACATCTGCTGCCTTTTAGTGTTCTTATTGATGACTTCTTTCTAGAAGATTGTTACTTCTTGATAATGAAGAGCATATCTTACTGACTTTTGTGCCTTTAGTATTAGTATTAAAGCTTCTACAATGTGGCTCCTCATTTAAATAGAAAAGATATTAGACATGAGAGATGTCTTCTGAACTATGGATTGAATGTATTTACACGTCTAGGTAATAGAACGAATACTACGGAGGAAAAGCTATACACCGCTGGACTCTCTCAGTATAGAGCTGTCAGTGCACACAAGAGAAGTGACATTTTCTAGTGACAATGGTAGTGGCTCATTACACCAGCAAGGATCCACCTGGGCAGGGTTTTGCAACCTCTTAACCTTTTCAGGCCACTTAGAAATTCTTGCCATAGAGAATTTTATGGAACAAGGGTCCAGATGCAGATGCTAACAGTGAAAGATAGAGAGGCAGCAGAGTGTGGGTGGGTGGGAACTGTGTGGAAATGCGGCGTGCGTGCCTAGTCTACCAGGGTAGCTGCTTCTCAGCTCCTGCCAGTTGTTGCTGTGCAGGAATGCAGGCCCAGGATGCCAGACTTCAGTTTTTCAAGAGAAAACAGAAATCCAGATTCTCATGTGAAATTTCCCAATATAAGAATCTTTGTGTGAGTCAAAAAGCATCCTTGCAGCTAGCTGGCCCGAGGTTGTTAACTTGTGACCTTTGTGTGGTGGTGGAACGCTGTATTCTAACACCTTTTCCTACCCTTTTCCTACCCTTTGACCATTCTATTTTCCTGGGTGGCCCCTCTCCTGTGATGGCTCTCACAGCTTTTCTTCCCCATCAGCCCTGTTTTCTTTGTCCATCTGCCAGTACTTGGGTACTTGTGGCAGGTAGTTACTATCCAGTGAGCTCTCATTTCATCCTGTGTCCTTGTTCTGTAAAGCCGGATCTTTTAGTCCATGCATCTTTCCTGCCATTTGGAACATGATGTGGGCATATGTTCTTGTTAGGTGTATTGAGTCAGCTATCACTCGTGGTGACCCTATAACAGCAGGCCTGAACCTTGCCCTGTCCTATGCCAGCTTCACCATTTTTTATATGTTTGAGCCTATTTGGATAGTCTCTGTGTCAACCTATCTTATTGAGAATCTTCCTCCCTCTCTGACCCTCCACCTTCACAGCATGGTGTCTTTTCCCAAGAACTGAGTCCTTGTGACAGCATGACCAAAGTATATGAGATGTAGTTTCTTGTGTCTAGGGAACACCATGGTAGCACTTCTTCTAAGATAGACATGTTTGTTCTTTTGGTAGTTCATGGAACATCCAGTACTACTCTTCAACATCTCAATTCAAAGGTATGAATTCTTCTTCCATCCTTAGTCATTGTCCAAATTTCAAATGCATAGGAAATAATTGAAAAGACCATGACTTGGATCAGGCACACTTTAACCTTAAAACTGACATCCTTACTCTTTATTGCTTTGAAGAAGCAATATCATAGAATGGGGAGATGTTCCCTATAAGAACTCTCTGTATTTTTTTTTAACAACTCTTCCTTGACACTTGCTAAGTGGCCAGTTTACCAGCCCCCCCTCCTTTGCAACATGTTTAATAGAAAATTACGTTAACAGAGAACAAACTACAAACTCCTGGATGTTAAATTAAAAGTCAAATCAATGAGACTACTTCAGAGATCAAGTAGACATGTTTGCCATCAACATTGACCCATTGCCATTAGCCGTGCTATGAGGAAAATGGGTGCCCAGTCTGTTTTTCCTGTAAAGGGATTTCCCTCATTTTTCTCCACCAATGATAACCTAATATTGTTTGGGTGTTGGCTTAGATTCCTTGATTAGAGAAGGGTTCTGGTCATAAAGCATCTCAGTTTTTCATTGCCATTAAGTCAGAACTGACTCATAGCTGACCTCCCAGCATGTTTCTGAGCTTGAAAATCACACGGGGGAGATTGCCTATCTTTCTCTCACAGAGTAACTGGTAGATTCAAACCACAAGAGAGGCTAGGTCAGCAGGTCCACCAGAACTCCCTGTAAGGTATAGAGCCACCTTTTAAGGAGAAGTTAATATTTCCTTGTTAGAAAAATTGCCTTTTTTTTTTTAAAAAAAAGGCAGTTCTTTTAGTTTGTTATGATTATCCATTTTTCAGTCCTTTCCTTTTATTTGAAACACATTTTGTTTACTTTAGAAATCTTTCTCCACATATTTGAAGCAAAATAAAGTATAAACAATTCTCAGTGATAATCAAACCAAACACAGTGAGTGCTATTGAGTTGATTTCAGCTTCCAGCAGCACTACAGGACAGGGGAGAACTGCCCCCTAAGCTTGGATATTGTTGGAAGTTGACTGCCACAGCTTTCTCCTGAACAACAACTGCTAGCTCAAACCCTGACCTTTAGGTTAGTCCTTGAGCACATTATCTCCAAACCTTCAAGATCTTGGGTGCTCTAGTTCCCAAAGGAAAGTGGTTCCAATCCACCAGCCATTTTGGAGAAAGAAGGGCAATTCCTTCTGTGAACCTTATAGTCTCTGAAAACCCACTGAAGGGTCACCTTTGGGTCAGTTCCAGCTCGATGGCACGTAATAATAACAACTTTCAATTTTCTAGTGAAGATTCTAATAAGCACAAATTGCTAATAGTTGGTGTCCTCCATATTGCCTATTTAACTTGTCTCAAAGTTGTTTATTTAATTGAATTTTTAGTGTAGTTGGTTATGAAAAGAAGGAATCAAATTCATTCTCTCAACAAATAGTTATTGAACCATTGCATTGGGTCAAGAGCTGCTGGGGGGCCCGGTGTCAAGCAATTAGGCAAAGCTCTTGCTCTCCTGAGTGAAAGATCATAACTGACCTAATGGTGGGAGATAACCACAAACTTATGAAAAAATATATTCACACAAAAAAGTGCAAGGTCAAGATAATGTGTACCAGTTGGAGTGATGGGGGGGGGCATTTAGTTGAATACATTCCTGAGGCTGCTCTATCTGAGAACTGAGTGACAAGGAGGGAGAGGCCATATTAAGATCATGGGAAAAACATCCCAGAGCATCCAAACAGCTATGGTATCCAGTCCAAGACAGAGTCAACTTGATGTACTGGAAGACACAGGAGAGGAGGCAGGAGGATGAGGAGGCAACTGGGGTGAAGTTATAGAGAAAGGAAAGTTTTGAGCTATCAAGTATAAGGTATTATGCAACTTAAAATTATTCAACAATGAAACACATTTTCCCCATCTAAATATCCATGGTGCTGATGGCTAATGTTATGTGTCAACTTGGTCAGTAATGTTGTTGTTAGTTACTGTCAAGCTGGTCTCTGACTCACAGTGATCCCAAACACAAGGGAACAAAAAGCTGTGGGTCCTGTGTCACCTCCATGATTGGTTACAGATCAGAGCAGTGGAATCCATTGGGTTTCTAGTAGCAGAGTTTTTAGAAGTAGGTTGCCAGCCTTTACTTCTAGTCTGTCTTTGTCTTAGCGTTCACTGCAGCCTATGCAGTTTCACAGCAACAGGCAAACCTCCACTGACAGAAGGGCGGAGCTGTGCATTACATGCCTGCCTTTGCTGGGAGTTCTGAATCTGGGCCTTTGGCACGGAAGGTGAGAATCCTCCCAGTCAAGCATCATTGTCTTTTGGCGGACTTGCTGTATCTGCTCCGACTCATAGTGGCCCTGTGTACTGGACTAAACACTGCCCAATCTTGTGCAATACTCACAATCATTGCCGTGCCCTGACCTTGTGCCACCCTCACAATCACTGCCGTCATGACCCGCCCCATTTTTACAGCCATTGTGCCAATCCATTTCGTGAAGGCTCTTCCTCTTCCTCACTGACCCTCTACTTTACCAAGCATGGAATCCTTCCCCAAGGATTAGACCCTTCTAACAAGCCCAAGGTAGGTGAGGCTCAGTTGTCCAATTGAATACTGATTCGGTGTTGCTGGGAAGGTGTTTTGTTGATATGGTTAAGATCTGTAATTAGTTTTGTTTAATTAAAGTTGATTACCATAGACAAGGCAGGTGCATTGTATTCAGCCAGTTGGGAAACTTGAAAATGAGCTTTCTTGAGAAGAAAAAAAATCTCTGAGGACTGCAGCAGCTCATGTCTGAGCTTTAAATCTACCAGCTCCCACAATCATGTCAGCCAATTCACTGAAGTACACATTTCCTCTTTCCCACATATCTACTCTCTGAAAAGATACCTTATCAGTTCTGTTTTTCTGGAAAACTGATGGATAAATACAATCGTCATAGACATTTAGACTTCAGAACTTTTTCATGATTTCTGGATTAGATTCCATTATCATACAAGATTGACATTAGAGAAAAGTCTGGCTTCACAAGCATGTGTGGTATCTCCTGTTCTGAAGCCTTGACATTCCCATAGGTAGACACTTGTTGCTGTTGCTAGATGCCATCGAGTCAGATCTGACTCATCACTGACCCTCCAGCAGGTTTTCAGAGGCAGTAATTCACACAGGAGGAGATAGCCCATCCTTCTTTTTTTGGGGGGGGGTGGGAAGTGAACTCTTCTTTTATTTTTTTTTTTAGTTGCCATTTTTGCTTTATTTATTTATTTTAATTTTTTTTTTTTATTGGGAAAAACACACTGGGGGTACAAGGAGGCGAGGGCCGGGGGCAGAAGGGTGAGGACGGGCCAGGACGCAGCCGCAGAGCTGCACAGCCCGGTCGGCGGGGGAAGCAGGCGAAGGAAACGATGAGGGTCCAATGGGGACCAGACACCACAGAGGAACGACAAGCACCCTCCAACAGCAACCAAACCAACCATCCCACCGATTTGGGAACTGGATGCCGACTCTCTGGCCCCCCCCACGCTGAACAGGGGCGCAGATACAAAGGGGTGAAGGGAGGACGCCCCACCACCCCACCGGTGGTCCTGGGCCACAGCCGCCCACCCTCCCGCTCCTGAGGGCCGCGACGGTTCGCCCCGAGCCGGGGGCCAAGCACAGCCCGCCCCAGGCAGAAGGCCATGACGGCTCACCCTGGGCAGAGGGCCGAGGGTAGCCCACCCCGGGCAGAGGGCCACGATGGCTCGCCCCAGGCAGAAGGCCGAGGGCAGCCCGCCCCGGGCAGAGGGCCGCGACGGCTCACCCTGGACAGGGGGCCGAGGGCAGCCCACCCCAGGCAGAGGGCCACGACGGCTCACCCCGGGCAGGGGGCCAAGGGCAGCCCACCCTGGGCAGAGGGCCGCGACAGCTCGCCCCGGGAAGGGGGCCGAGGGCAGCCCGCCCCAGGCAGAGGGCCACGACGGCTCGCCCATCCTTCTTTCACAGAGCAGCTGACGGATTCAAACTGTGTGGCTTTGGGATTGCAGCACAGATTCTCACCACTAGGCCACCTAGCAGTGTTTAAGAAAATATTCTAGTGTTATGATCTTAAATTCAATTTTCCTTGGAAGTAATCACATGTGCAATGAATGCAGTGAGGAACAGCCCCCCTTAAATTTTAATATAATCATAGCTCCTAAGGGTAACAAGAGTCTATAGGCAGATAGGGCATCCAATTATAAAGCTAACTGGACAGAGAAGAAAACAATTAGGAACAAAGTTTCAGAATTTCTTGGATTTTTTTGGTATCTGCATAACAGAGGCCTGATGAATTGCCAGCATATTGAGCCAGAATGCTGGGTCCTGAGAGTATCTGTGATATGCAGCCAGCACAGAACTGTTCTCCCTCCCAAAGGGTGGTCTCCAAATCTGCTATAGCATTTGGCAAGGTTTTTAATGTGACAATCAAAAACAGATGCCATCTCTGCCCTTTCCCTTGTCTGAGTTACTACTGTTCAGAAGGTGTGAACCCTGACAATCTTTCATGCGCGCGCATACACACACACACACACACACACACACACACACACACACACACACATTTCGATTTCACAGCAAGAGTCCTTGTCCAACATTCCCACTTTGAAATCCTGCAGTGAAACACTTACTCCTGCAGATAAAGTCCACACATCAAGGACCAGCTTGGGAGGTTCAGGTTATCTGTTTGGTACACTCTTTTTTTTTAAAAAAAAAATTATTTTTTTTTATTATTTATGTGTGTTTGTGTACCATCAAATGGGATCTGACTGGTACAAGAGGAGATTGTTCCTCCTTCTCCAGCAGAGTATCTGGTGGATTTGAACTGCACACCTCTGGGATTACAATGCAGCTTCTTGACACTAGGCCACCAGAGCTCACTGGTTTGGTACACTCTTAATGTTTCTTGTCACAATCAAAACACCAGCAGCAAGGCCTAATAGAAAACATCTTTCTGGATAGTTTCTACTTTAGAATTCTCTATCTTACAGGGGGTAGGGAGAATAATTTTAAAGAAATATGTAATCCTAGTGGAAAACCAAAGTGTATTCTTTTTAACGGATCATATGGTATTTCATTGTAGGATATGGCACCGAAATGGGCCTCTAGAATAGAGAAAACGAGGATCTAGAATATCTAACATCACTGTAAATTCCTTGTTAAAAGAGAATTAATAGGGAAAAAATTTAAAAAAATATAATTAATAGAAAGACTTTTTTTGGGAAGGCATTGTTTAAATAAACTGAAATTTAAACTGGTACATAACTATGAAAATTAAAATATGGACCAGATAGGAGGAATCATTGATAGTTTTGTTTGGTTTGAAAATGATATGGTGATTATGCAAGAAAATAACCTTATTTTATAGAAAACCCATTGATAACTCTTACTCATAATAACATGCTCAAATACTTAGGAATGAAATGTCATAATTTTAAATATTTCAGCAAAAACATTAAGGCAAATATGGCAAAATGTTAGTAATTGACAAACCTAAATGAATATATATAGTCGAGATTATCATGATATTTCTCTCTACTCGCCTATACTCTTGAAAACTTTTTTAAAAAAACTTTTATAATTTGAAGTTTAAAAACTTTGCACACCAGCGCATAGTGAATTGGTTTGTTAACTAGTTAATACCACTGGTGATGCAAATGGTTAATATGTTAGCTGCTAATCAGAAGATTACCCAGAAGCACTTCAGAAGAAATACTTGGAGATCCAGCCATTGGAAACCTTGTGGAGCACATTTCTAGTCTTTCCCCCCCCTTTAATTTTATTTTTAATTGATATTTTAATGAAAGTTTAAAAAAACTTGGATTTCCATTCATTCACTGTTGCACATTTTCCTCCCTACTATCCCCCACCCCCAGTTCATTTTTCTGTTTAAAAAGATTCTTTTTTTGTTGTATAATTCCCTCCGTTCCCCCACCCCTTGCCTGTCCACTTTGCTATGCACCTCTTATTCTGGAGAGTTGTCATGCAAATAATACCGAATCATTTATTCCTTTAAAATTATTTTCCTCATCTGTTTTGATGCAGTGTTCCTTATTTCTCCCCTATTTCCTTAGTTTCCCCCTAACCCACATGTCAGTGGGTTGCCATGAATTGGAACAGACTTGACAGTATTTCTGGTTGTTCCCCTAACAGATTAGCATTGAAGACTTTGCATTCTGTCTCATTAAGTCCGTATTCCATTGTGCACTGTATTCAATTCTACACTTCATCCATCCAATGCCAATGTGTTATCTGTTTGTTAAATTTTAGTGTAATATTTCTGACTTCCACTTTGCTGTTTTTTACAGCTTCTAAGTTTGGTTTTGTGTTTTTATGTTTTTCTTTTCATTTTTGTAGCTTTGTCTGTATTTTCCTGGATTTTCTCTGTGGTTTCCTCAAACTTTTCCCTCTGATAAATGAAGACATTTAACTATCTTTCCTTTTAATTCCTTGTTAGGAACTCATACATTTTCACAACTGAAATATTTTCTTTCTCTTATTTGGAAAGATTTTCTAGTTGTATGCTTTTGTCATTTTTTGTTTAACCTTGTCCTGGCTTTTTGATTGGTTTAATGCTACCTCTTGGCTCCTCAATGTTGTGATGTTTTTGTCTTTGCTATATTTTGTTTTGCCATTTTAATTTGCTTGGTTCCACAATCAACACTCTTGGTTCCAGCAGTCAGGAAATCAAGAGATGAATTGCACTGGGAAAGTACTGAGGAGCAACCATGTCAGGCTGGAGACTAAGGTGCACCTGATCTGGGCCATAGTCTTCGTAATTGCATAGAAAGAGAATTGATGCCTTTGAGCTGTGGTGCTGGAGAAGAGTGTTGAATATACCATGAACTGCTAGAGGAACAAAACATATTTGTTGTGGAGAGGATGAACCCAGGCTGCTCCTTGGAGGCAAGGATTCTGAAGCTTTGTCTGACATACTTTGGGCATGTTGCTAGGAGGGACCAGTCTTTGGAGAGGGACATCATATTTCTGAGAGTGGAGGGACAGCGCAGGAGAGGAAGACCCTTGATGAGATGGATCGATTCAGTGATTAGGGTAATGGGAGTAGGTGTGTCGGAGACAGTGAGGTTGGCACAGGATAGAGCAGGGATTAGGGCTGTTGTACATAGGGTGGGTCGCTATGAGTCACAAGCAACTTGACGGCACATAACAACAACAAACATGTGACGGAGCTGTGCAAGTATGTTATTACTCCTCTTCCTAACATAGTAATCATGCCCCCTCGTGCCTTCTTGTGGGTGTGATAGAAGATGGATGTGTCGGCAGTTCCTGGTTAGCTGCTTGTGTAGAGCAGTTGAAGGCAGGCTGGACTGGAGCTGGTCCCCTTCTTGGTCGATCAGGTTGAGCAGCAGCTTGTCTTACTTTGGCTGATGCGTGAGGCTGCAGGAAGTATACATGTTATATATGACTGGCTATTGCCACTGTCTGTTTTCAGACTGGATTAATGAGAAGGGAAACAAAAGAAAATGCAAAAACAAGTTTGGACAGTAAAGAAAATAGAAAAACCAAAACAGAGAGGAACAAACTGTTGTTGTGTTTGGTAGAGTTGGAACCAACCGATCTTGCATCCTCCAGCAGGTTTTCAGAACCAGCTAATTGCATGGGAGGAGATTGTCCATTTTTCTTCTGCAGAGCAGATGGTGGCCTTGAACCCTGTGCCTTCAGGATTACAGTGCAGCTTCATAGGCCACCAGAACTCCCTAAAAAAGGAAGTTTCTGTAAAAGTAAGGGAATCAGAATAAAAAGGCAAAAAAGAGGAAAAAGAAGAGAAAGAGATTGAAAAGGCTGTCAAAGGCAAAAAGCTAGAGAAGAAGTGGAAGATAGGAATACTAAACCAAAAAAAGTGTAATATAAAACACAAACAAGAAAAGAAAAAGTTAAGAGAAATCGAAAACTAGAGAAAAAAATAGCATGTTGGAGGGATGTGGATCTGATTGCTGATTGGTGCTCTGAGCACTGCTGTGGAGGTTGGAGGCGAGGTGTTTGCTCTGGGATAGTGCGTCAGACCGTCCAGAAGGTTGGAGTGGGGCACTCAGGAAGGTCAGAGTTTCTGGTCATCTGAGAAGGTGGTTGAGACCCTAAGATGTGATCTGGGTCATGGATAGTATCTCTTCTGGTCTAGGGATGTTGTGAGGTGGGGCACCAAGCCTGGGATGAAGTCTGTGTTTACCTCAAGGGAACATAGAATACTATTCTTGGCTAGGGATGCTGTCCTCACCTGTCCCCGGGATGGGTTCATGCACAGTATCCAGTCAGAGTTGGCTACCCTGAAGAGAGGCTCATTCCCAACCCGAGATGCCAAAGAATGGAGCACTGCCCTGAGGGTGCACTCTTCCATATACGACCATGATGTATGTGGATGAGGTATCTACAAGGGTGTCCAATGAGAGGCAAGGGCCCTAGTCAGAGGTGGTGTCCCCATTAACCCATGGGCTGGTTGCAGGCTCCTGAGCGGAGTCTCTTCATGTTCCACCCTGCTCATGACTTCAGATACATAGTTGCCGAGACTTGGCCTCAGGTGGTTGGGCTGAGGGAACACTGCCAGCCTCCTGGTGGATGGCATTGGTGGTGGGGAAAGTAATTTTCTTATCTCTGAGGGGTTACAGGGAACAAAGGGCATTAACCAGCTGCTAATGTAGATAATGCATTGAAGTCTGGGTTCTCCATGCCAAACAGCTCAAAATGACTGTGTCGTGAACCAGCAGTCTTCTTTGATGTAACCATACGTCCTTCCTTTGGTCAGTATTTGAACTCCTTCTTTATCTTTCCCTTTTAAACTCAGGATTTCAGAATTTTCATCTGCATTTTATCTTTGTTTTTTTACTTCTTAGTTGAAGAGGTTCTGGACTGCCATCTGCCCAGGCTGCCATCTTACCGAGAATCTAAAGTCTGGATTTTAAACAGTTTCCCTCAATTTCAATTTTTAAAAAGAAACAAATAATCTTAAAACATTGTTACTAAAGTATTCTATTTCCTATCATGATACATAGTCTACAGCTTTGATTATGTTAATTTATAGAAAATGAATGGCACAGCCTTCTGCATGCAAGCACCAGTGAATGGCCCTTCTTTGCTTTCCTTGGGGAGATATTTGAAGATATTATATTTCCACATCCATCTGCGTAGTTTCTTCGGCTGCAGCAATTATTGTGATGATATATTTCAATAATGGACATTTGTAAGACCTTCTATTCTTGGTATATTTTTATGCACTGGCCTTAATAGAAATTAAATGCTAATTTCAATTGTACTAATTGATGGAAGTGACAGATTATGGGCTTACTCCCATAATCTGGTTACTGATAAAAAAATGTCACTGAGTCTTCGCTCTTAACGTACATTTAACAGATAAATTCTTTTTTCTCCCTCATTTTTCATTTATACTTGACATTGGTAGTTATGGATTTTATAGCAAATAGAATCTTGCAGCCTTGACAAGTTGTACATACTGGAACCTCATTTAAAATAAAGCAACTGTGTCCATTTGAAGCCATTTTGACACTGTATGAGGATTGGAAATCAGCCCCTATCATTTCATCATCAACAGTGAACCTCTGCAGAGTGGCTGTCAGTAGTAAGGCACTGTTTGAGGCACTGTGGAATGAAAGATTGTGGTGGTGCGATATAGGGATATTCTATGATCATGGAGTGATCGTATAATAGCCTTTAGCAGCTTGCAAACTCTGAGGATATATGAACAACGATTATTATAGACAGTATATGAGCGATGAGTACGAGGACAGACAGAAATATGCTTAAAGTTGAGATTCAAGAGAGAGTTTTCAGCTGGGGCCATTATGGCTTTATATGTTGTTGTTATGTGCCGTCGAGTCACTTGTGACTCATAGCGACCCTATGTACAACAGCCCTAAACCCTGCTCTGTCCTGTCCCAATCTCACTGTCTCTGACACACTCACTCTGATTACCCTAGTCACTAAATCAATCTACTTCATAGAGGGCATTCCTCTCCTGTGCTGTCCCTCCACCCTCCCAAGCATGATGTCCCTCTCCAAGGACCTTGCAACATGTCCAAAGTATGTCAGACAAAGCCTCAGAATCCTTGCCTTCAAGGAGCCGACCGGTTTAACCCTCTCTAGGATGAATCTATTTGTTTTCTTAACAGTCTATGGTACCCTCAATACTCTTCTCCAGCACCACAGCTCAGAGGCATCAATTCTCCTTCTATACTCCCTAGTCATTGTCCAACTCTCTGATGCATAACAAGTGATTGCAAAGACCATGGCCTGTATCAGACGCACCTTAGTCTCCAGAGTGACACTATTACTCTTTAGTACTTTGGAGAGGTCCCTAACAGCAGACTTTCCCATTGCAATATGTCTTTTAATTTCCTGGCTCGTTTAATTTCCTGGTGCCAAGAGTGTTGACTGTGGAGCCAAACAAACTAAAACTGAACAATATCAATCTCTTCCCCATCCATCCTGATGCTGCCAATTGGCCCAGTGGTGACAATCTTTCTTGATTCTGAGCCTCAATCCATATGGAAGGCTGCAGTTCTTGACCCTCTGAAGCAAGGTCCTCCTCAGTTTCAGCAAGCAGGGTTGTGTCATTTGCATCTCGCAAATTGTTCTTGGATCTTCTACCAATCCTTATACCACACTTCTCCTCATAGAGCCCAGCCTCCTGGATAATCTGTTCTGACTTTATATAGGATACGAAATTTAATCTAAACCTTTAGAAAAGTTAAAATTTTGACAAAGAGAGAAAAGGTAAGAGGCTTTTCATAATGTGGGAGTAATGAGGACACTTAAATGAAGGAAACAAAATAGCCTCTGCTGTCAAGTCAGTTTCAGCTCTAGGGGACCCTACAGGGCAGGCTGGAATCGCCTGACAGGGTGTCAGAGGCTGCAAACATTTATGGAGTAGCTGGTAGGTTCATTCTGCCAATCTTTTGATTAATCTTTTGATTAATAGTCTAATTTTTTAACCACGGTGCCACCAGTGCCAGTTCCACTAAAGAGAAGAGTTTCTTTCCTGTTTACTCAGAATGGTGAGTTTACAAATTTGGTAAACATCAGAGAAATCTTAAAGGTTTTGGATATTAACATGAGTAAAGCTTAACTTTAGGTGCTCAACCATTCAGACTGTGTCGACTTCAAGGTGGATTTTGGGGAGGAGCAACCAAGACTAGAATATCAATTAAGAGATCCCTACAAAGTAATCCTGAAGGCGATGACAAAGAATAAATGGGGAAATTAAAGTGTAATGACAGTGGGAGCAGAAGGGAAGAATGATTATAGGACACATTGTGAAAGAATAACTGATTAAATTTGAAGACCGAATGTAGGCCCTCTTTGAAAGAGTAGGAAAATTCACATGTGTTTGCATCATTTGATTGATGCAATCATTTAGCTATAAGTTTAATAGTCTTAACATGACTCAACTGAGAATCTTTGAAAGGAAATGTTTAATCTTCATTATTCATTATTGGAAAGTTGGTCCTCCCTTGCTTTTATCCAAGTCCTAAGCATGGACACTAATTTCCTCCGGCCTCGGCAGACTTTTTCATCCGTCTACCAAAATTATGAGGGCCGTTCTGTGGATGGAGTAAAAACTCAATGTTTTGACAAAATTTATTGGTTCATAAAGGGGAGAGTAAGAGTACTTCTGGAAAAGTAGCTATATCTTAGAGAAAAGAACCTAGAGATGGTTTAAGAAGATAAACAGTGTCCATTAGTGGATGGACAGAGCCAGTGTAGATGGTTCTGCAAGAAGAGAGCTGGTGAGTAAATCCTCTCATCTCACTCATCCTTGCTCTTGTGCTGACATCCTTTTCTTCAGTGTGCAAAGGAACCATTGGTGTCGTTTGTTTAGATTGGCAGAAAGCAATTAAAGAAGAGCACAGCATAGACCTGGCATGTCAACAGGCAGTAACAGTCACAGTTAGCATCCTCTTCACAAAATATTAGACTAGGAAGAAAGTTGAAGGAAGTTCTTCATAGCATTCTAAAATATCATACCTGGAGGATCTTGAGAAATAATTATCAAGCTCATTTTAAAGATGAAGAAATGGAACCTTATGGAATGAATCACTGGTCTTGTGGCCTCACTGTCATGGTCTTGAGGAAGTCAACTGGCATAATATAGTCCACAAAGACAATATTATACATCCTAATTTGGTGAGTTGTGACAAGGTTCTTAAAAGCTTGAGCATTTGTTGCTTGCTGTTCTGTTAAATTTTGCTATTTTGACTGGGGTGA
>NW_006399914.1:4752530-4753676 GCF_000299155.1 Elephantulus edwardii
ACTGCTGACATTTTCCTTTTGACCAGTGTCTCTTGAGTTTAGTTGAGGTGTCTCCAAGGTAAGGTGCCGTGTCCTGTAGAACTCCTTGTGCCCGCCCCTCAAGTCTTCCTTCTGCCCAGGAGCACGCCGGAAAAGCAGGGTACCTTTGAAAAAAAACTCCCCTTCGTCTCTTATCTGGCTGGATTTCTTGTGCCCGCCCTCAAGTCTTCCTTCTGCCCAGGAGCACGCCTGAATAGCAGTTGACCTCTCCATGTCTGGAGAAAAATACTCATGGAAATATATGTGAATGTCAACCTCCATAAGCCTGAGACCAGAAGATCTAGCTGGTGCCTCACTACCACCACTGTCATAGCTGTTAAAAGGGTCTTGGATAGATTAGAGAAAAATGTGGAACAAGACTCTATAAGAATGGCTAGGCTCAGGGTCTGATAGATACTACTAGTAACACTTTGGAGCTTCCTTATCAGTTGCTTTTCTGTGAAAACATACACAGATATGCATGTTGTTGTGTTGTTATGTGCCATCGAGTCACTTGCGACTCATAGCGACCCTATGTACAAGGGCTCTATATGCTCTTCTATCCGGTGCCAACCTAGCCATCTCAAACACACTTATTCCCATCTCTCCAGTCACAGAATCGATCCATCTCATCAAAAGTCTTCCTCTCCTTCACCGTCCCTCCACTCTGCCAAACATGATGTCCTTCTCCAAGGACTAGTCTCTCCTTACAACATGCCCAAAGTATGTCAGAAGAAGCTTCAGAATCCTTGACTACAAGGAGCATTCTGGCTTCACCTACTCCAGGACAAATCTGTTTGTTCTCCTAGCAGTCCATGGTATATTCAACACTCTTCCCCAGCACCACAGCTCAAAGGCATCAATTATCTTTCTATCAACCCTATTCACTGTCCAACTCTCTGATGCATAACACGTAATTGCGAGTACTATAGTCCGGATCAGGCACACTTTAGTCTCCAGTCTGACATGGTTGCTCTTCAGTACTCTTGAGAGGTTCCTCACAGCCGACTTTCCCAATGCAATTCATCTCCTGATTTCCTGGCTGCTGTTACCAAAAGTGTTGACTGTGGAGCCAAGTAAATTAAAACTGTTAACTATCTCAATCTCTTCACCATCCATACTGATGCT
>NW_006399914.1:4753891-4756741 GCF_000299155.1 Elephantulus edwardii
ACTGAAAAGGTATGGAGACAGAATACATCCCTGATGAACCCTCTTCTTGATTTTGAACCATGTAGTGTCTCCTTGCTCTGTTCTGACAGCTGCCTCTTGGTCCAAGTATAAGTTTCGCATTAGCACAATCAAATGTTCTGGGATCCCCATTCTTCTCAGAGTCAGCCACAGCTTGTTGTGATTCACACAGTCAAATGCTTTTGCATAGTCAGTTAAGCAGAGATAGACATTCTTCTGGTATTCAAACTATCCTGACGGATATTCATAATTAGCATAATATTGTACATATGATTTTGCATCTTGTTTTTCTTCTTGTTATAATTATGTAATAATAAGTTTCCTTTCTAGTGAACTGTGTTTTTAATAACAGATGTTATGTGCCATTGATTAACTTGCAACTCATAGTGACCCTATGTACAATAGCTCTGAACCCTGCTCTATCCTGAGCAAATCTCACTGTCTCTGACACACCTACCCCATTCCCCAAAATACTGTGTCAATTCATCTTATCTGAAGTCTTCCTCTCCTGCGCTGTCCCTCAACCCTTCTAAGCATGATATCCCTCTCCAAAGACTGGCCCCTCTTGGCTACATGACCAAAGTATGTGAGATGGAATCTCAAAATCCTTGCCTCCAAGGAATAGGTTGGTTTCATCCCTTCAGGACTGATCTGTTAGTTCTCTTGGCAGTCCATTTTATGCTCAAAACTCTTCTCCAGCACCACAACTCAATGGCATCAATTCTTTATCTGTCATCCTTGGTCATTGTCCAGTTTTCTGATGTAGTTGCAAAAACAATGGCCTGGATCAGGTACACCTTAGTCTCCAGACTGACATCCTTTCTCTTCTGCACTCTGGAGAGGCCCCTGACAACATATTTCCCTAATTCAGTTCATCTTTTGATTCTCAGACTGCTGGAGCCGAGAGTGTTGATTGTGGAGCCGAGCAAGCGGAAACTGTTAACAGTCTTTATCTCTTCTGCATCTATCATGATACTGTCAATTGGCCAAGGGGTGAAAATTTTTTTTTCTTAATGTTGAGCTTCAGTCCATATTGCAAATTACAGTCCTTGACCCTCCACAGCAGATTTTCAAGTCCTCCTCAGTTTCAGCACGTAAGGTTGTGCCATCTGCATGACACAGGTTGTTGATGCCAATCCTGATGCCACATTCTTCCTCGCAAAGTCCAGCCACTTGACTGATCTGTTCTGCATACAGATTGAAAAGGTATAGAGATAAGACATATCCCTGAAACACTTATTTTCTGATTTTGAACCATGCAGTGTTTCCTTGCTCTGTTCTGAGGACTACCTCCTGGTCCAAGTATAGGTTTCACATGAATACAATCAGATGTACTTCTGATTCAGTCTGCCACAATTTGTTGTGATCGACACAGTCAAATGTCTTTACATAGTCAATGAAACACAGATTAATAGACATTCCTTTGGTACTCTCTGCTTCCTGCCAAGATCCATCTGACATTGGCAATGATATCCCTAGTGTCATGGCCTCTTCTAATCCCCGTTTGTGTTTCTGGTAGTTCTTTGTTGATAGATTCTCACCACTGGGCCAATTGGCAGCATCAGGATGGATGGGAAGAGATTGAGATTGCTCAGAGATTTAGTTTGCTTGGCTCCACAGTCAAGACTCTTGGCACCAGTAGCCAGGAAATTAAAAGACGTATTGAGATGGGAAAGTCTGCTGTTAGGGATCTCTCCAAAGTACTGAAGAGCAATGGTGTCTCTCTGGAGACTAAGGTGCGTCTGATAGAGGCCATGGTCTTTGCAATCACTTGTTAAGCATCAGAGAGCTGGACAATGACTAAAGAGGATAGAAGGAGAATTGATGACTTTGAGCTGTGGTGCTGGAGAAGAGTATTGAGGGTACCATGGACTGCTAGGAAAACAAACAGATGCATCCTGGATAGGGTCAAACTGGGCAGCTCCTTGGAGGCAAGGATTCTGAGGCTCCATCTAACATACTTTGGACATGTTGTAAGGAGGGACTAGTCCTTGGAGAGGGACATCATGCTTGGTAGGGTGGAGGGACAGCACAGGAGGAGAAGGCCCTCTATGAGGTGGATTGATTCAGTGACTGGGGCAATTGGGATGGGTGTGTCGGAGATGATGCAATTGGCACAGGACAGAGCGGAGTTTAGGGCTGTTGCACATAGGGTCGCTATGAGTCGCAAGCGACTCGATGACACGTAACAACAACAGCAGCATACTGTTCTAGTCACTTTTGGATGATACTCAGGATTTTGTTTGCATGTGATATTAGTGATATCATTTGATAATTAATGTCCACACTTTATTGGATCACCTTTTTTTTTTTTTGAATGGAAGTAAATATAGATCTCTTTCAGTCAGTGGGCTAGGTAGTTGTCTTCCACATTTCTTGGCACAACTTGGTGAACATGACAAGGGCTGCATCTGTTTCCTGAACTATGCCACCTGGTATTCCATTAATTCCTGGGGTCTTGGTTTTTTTTTGCCAATTTCTTCACAGAAGCTTGAACTTCCTTCTTCATCACTTTTGCCTCTTGAACATAGGATGTTTAATGTAATACTTCTGTTTTAGCCAGTTCTTTTTGATACAGTGACTCTGTGTACTCCTTCCTTCTTTTAATACTTCCTGGATCATTTATTATTCTGCCTACAGCATCCTTCAGTATACCAACTTGAGGCTTGAATTTGTCTTTTAATCCCTTCATCTTAAGAAATGTTCAACTTCTTTTGATTTTCTGACTCTAGCTCTGCACATTCTTCTGGTATTCCCTGCTTTCAGCTAAGATCCATCTAACATCAGCTACAATATCCCTAGTACCACGACCCCTTCTAAACCCAGCCTGGA
>NW_006399914.1:4757551-4783538 GCF_000299155.1 Elephantulus edwardii
GACTGGGGTAATCGGGATGGGTGTGTCAGAGGCAGTGCGATTGGCACAGGATAGAGCAGGGTTTAGGGCTGTTGTACATAGGGTCGCTATGAGTTGCAAACGACTCGACGACACATAACAACAACAACAACAACAGCTGTGCACATTTTAAGATTTTGCTTGCTTTGGTGGCTATAGCATAATTTATTTTATTTTAAAATGTCATTGATAGACATTTGAATTGTTTATTACTTTTTGCCATTATAAATATGCATCCCTGTTTAATATTTACATAAAACTCAAAATAGCTATGTATATCATTGCTTACCTGCTTCTCTAGCTATGTTTAGAAGCAGAATTACTAACCTAAGCATTCCCAGTGTTCCCTTTCTGTAGGAAAGAGTGAAAAGAGTGTGGTTTGGGGGTCAGATATGCTTGCTCTGCTTCTCCTACTTGCTGAATGGGTGACCTTAGTTGCTTCTCGCTTGCTGAGCAATGTTCATCCATTGTTAAACAAGGGTCATACTTCCATCACACAGACTGAGATGAAAACCATGTAATGTGCAGTGCCTTCAAAGTGCCCACTGCATAGATCATTATTTGTTATTATGTACTTTCGAGTCAGAACTGATATCTGATCCTCCAGAAAACTGAGGTTCTTAGAGGCGGTGAAAGATTGGAGGAAATTGCTCACCTTTGACCATAGAGTAGCTAGTGGATTCGAACTTTGTACCTTTGGGCTGGCAGCACAGCTCCTTACCATTAGGTCACCAGAGTCTGCCATAAATGTTTCCATTCCCTTCTTTTGGAATGGCAAAGGATGTCAGTTTGTATGCACATATATGAGAAGTATAAAAAACAAAACATAAACCCTGCAGATTTTTTTAATATCAACAAAAACATAAAACTGACTTGAAAATAGTTTTTGTTACACAGAGTTCTTTCATTGAAAGAGAGATAAAGTTGAAGGTTAAGAGAATTAAGTCCTCAGTAGTTATATATTTCTTTGTATCAGATTGTCCAGTAACTATTTTCGGCTTTTTTGTTCTTTCTTCCTAAGTGCTCAACTTCAAGCTCTACCAGCGTGCAAAGCATGTATACAGTGAGGCAGCGCGAGTGGTCCAGTTTAAAAAGATATGTGAAGAAGCACCTGCCAACGTGATCCAGCTGCTGGGAGAGTTAATGAATCAAAGCCACGTGAGCTGCCGGGACTTGTATGAGTGCAGCTGCCCTGAGCTGGACCAGCTGGTGGACATCTGTCGGTGAGGCTGAGGCCCCTGGCCAGGGCAGGGGGATGCCATCAAGAGTACTGTTTAATGAAGACAACATTTGCATAACACATTAAGTGATTTTTTTTTTTAAAAAAGCCTTTATGAATGTCTGAATGCAATAGCTCATGGCACAGAGCTCTTTACACCTTAATACTTTCCCATTTTTGGCGTGATTCGGACTATTAGGAAGGTAGCTTTTTTTCACACATGGACCCTGTTGTTCCTTTATCATGATTTTTAATTCATGATCTTAGACTGTTGCTCTGTCAGGAATTCTTGTCTGGTGTCTGAGCTTGCACGGTTCTATTCTGAAGAAAGGAGAGAGTTGCAGAGGGCCGTAAACCTGATACAAATGTGGAAGGAAGGACACTGCTGAAGGAATTGCTCAGAGAGCGAGCACTTCTTGCCTTCCAAGTTTAGGTTAAAGAATTTGGAGAAGAAAGAACTGAAGAAAGCCCAGTTTATAAATAACTCACTGAGACAGAAGTGTAAAGAGAAAACCTCGTAAAACCTGAGAATAACTTCCTTAGAATTGCCAGAGAATGAGGGTAATAGAAGTAGTATGTTTTCTTTACCTAATTTGGTTCCTTTCCCAAGTTCCATTGACCTTGAGAGAACTGAAAGGGAAACTGGTAGAACTCTCCAATTGAGAGATGTTATTTCCACTATGTGAAGATAGTATAGCAATTAGTAATGAAAATATAATTAACCGCTTGGCGCCTGTGGCTCGTCTCACCCATTGCCACACTACCAGCCTGTTGAGTTTAAACCAAGTAGCTTAAATGATCAAAAATGGCATGTGCAAACCAACTTGTCAAAAGACTTGATGAGAATCACTTGGCTGACGTCAGTATTTGCTAATTGCCAAAAGAAGCCTTCCAGTTTTGTTTGTAAGTGCTGTGTTCTGAAAATATAGGGAGTTGAGTAAATGATAGGGACGAAGATCACTCAGTTCTGGAAATGAGGAGATTGAGTTGTATGAAAATAAAAAAGAAGTCTTTGCCTAGCTGAAAAGCAGTGGAAGAGTATATGCCAGGCTCCTGGAATGCTCTAATGAACATTCTTTTTCAGAGATGAGCACCTGACATTTGCTTGTATTCAGTTTATATCCTAGTTGTAAAATGACAATTAAAAAAGAATACAACGTATTGTTGTCATCGTGTAGCATAGAGTCAGAACTGACCCATAGCTGATCCTCCGGCAGGTTTTAGATGTACTTACTGATACGGGAGGAGATTGCCCATCCTTCTCCTGCAGAGCAGCTGGTGGTCTCGAACTCGTGCCTTCGGGATTATAACGCAGCTTCTTGCCAAAAAAGTTACGAAGGACAGAGTACCATGGTTGGGGAGGTCATTTTTATTTGGGATCGCCAAATACTATTTGAGAAGAGACTTGAAGGAAATTAATAAACCAACCAAGTAAATATGTAGTGAAAGATCATTAGGTGAAGAGAGAACAAGAGCACAGGACCCAAGACAGGACAGGCTTTAACTGGACTGAGGGATGTAACCAGAGGGCAGTGGAAGGAGAGTGACTGCTGATGAAGTTAGAGGGGTAGGAAGCCATCCCACAGGAGACTGTAGGCCGCTGTGAAGGTTCCGGCTTTGAGTAGAGGAAGGGGGCAATGGGAATTTCAAAAAAGATTGGATTCTTACACCCTGCCAGAAGAGTCAAGACAACTACACTGTGAGTAGGAGAGAGGAACACACTTGGCCTGAGAAACTTTTTCTAAAAGCCTTATTTTGAGAAGCCAGCTTTCACATTTGTGGCCCAGAATTATCTTATTAAAAACCCTAAACTTATAGTCTAGAGTCAGAGCCAATTCATAGCAAGGCTGTTGTTCCTCTTCCTTTTCTGGAACCACTGGTGGACTTAACCACTAGAGAGGCCAGGCTGCTAGGTTAACAGTACAACTCCCGATGGGTTAGGCCACCAGAGCTCCCTTAGGAACTATCTCGCTGATGATTGCCTTCGAGTTGGGCATGACTCACAGCAACCCTATGAGCAAAAGGCCTGAAGCCCCTCTACAACTTATCAAAGTCCATAGGGTTTCCGGAGGCATGTTCTTTAGGAAGTGGATGCCACTCCTGCTTCCAAAGAACTATCTGAGAGCATTATAAAATTTCATGAGAAGAAAGGGCCTTTGTCATTAGAGAGAGCAGTAAGCAATGAATTGAATGGCACAGCCTGGCTTAAGTTATCAAAAAAGCCTGATTGATAAAGTCAAGTTAGCCACAGCTGCCTTCTATCCGTTTGGTTATAGTGAAAAGCAATTACATTTGAGTGTGTATCATTTTTACCTGTCTTCCTCTCCTAGTTAAATCATAGAAGATGGCCTTTGTGACCTAGTTTATAGTGTTTGAACAGTGGAGCAAACCCATGCTGAACAGGGAGGCCGTGTGTGGGGTGAGGGGAGGCAGGAAGCCTGTGCTTGAGCTTGGCTCTTGGCCTTCCAAGCTCTGTGGCTTGACAGTGAGGCCTTGTTGTATTATCTCCAGTTCTAGTACTTTATAAATCTACAGTTTTTTCCCAAATGTGTTTCCAAGGAAAGGTTCAGTAGCTATAGCTTATATTTATTTAATAGATTAATATTTAATCTGGCAAGCAGGGATTGACCGGCATGTGTCACTATGAATTAGACAAGCATATGATCTATTATCCTGGGAATGAAAAAGTGAGGAGGAGAAAGGGATTGCATTCATAGTAAAAACAGACCATTTCTAGATCCATCCTGAAGTACAATGTTGTGACAGGGTACTATCCATATACATCCGAGGAAGATTTCAAATATTAGCACCAACAGCTAAAGCCAAAGAGGAAGAAATAGAAAATGTCTTCTAACTTTTATAGCCCAAAATTGATCGAACACACAACCAAAAGACATTAATAATAATTGGTGACTGGAATGTAAAAGTTGGGAACAAGGAAGAAGGGCCAGTAGTCGGAAAATACAGCTTGGTGACAGAAATGTGGTTAGAGATGGAATGAGGCTGGTGGTAGTGGGTTTTAATTTTCCCTTTGGATGAAAACAATTAATTAAGTGAGAAAAGAACTGGAATTCTCAGGATACTAGAAACTAGTTAAACTCTTAGTCTGACCTAAAGTAGACTATTAGAAAGGCATCTGGAGATTTTTAGCCTATAGTTTTGGTTTAGATGGAGGGAATGGGGAAGAAAAGAGAATAAAAGAGCTCCCCAGTGTTTGTTCATTTTCTCAGTTGAGCTTTTTCCTTGCTGTGCAAGAGAAAATCGGTTTGGACTCCAAAGAAAGGACCAGTGAGTGAAAAGGAAACGACACTTACGTAGTTAGGCGGTTTATTGTTAATTACATTAGTGTTAGAAAACTTAAATTATGTGAGACAAATTATAATAATTAAGGGGAAAATGATCCTTGTCTAATTATAAAATATCTCATTAAAATGAACAAAATGTAAAGTTTTGAGAAATGGCTAAATTTTAAAGTAGAATTTACCGAGGAACCCCCCCAAAATTTTGAAACCAAGTCAACTATGAGACTGCTCATTCATTATTGGTTCCTTGATTTTCTTTAAGAAGAAAAAATGAGTTAATGCCTTTTATTTCCATTTTGACACTTGCTGAAATTAGAGAGAATTCATTGCTACATTATTGCTCAAGCTATTAAGGACACTGAATGATAGATTTTAATGTACCAACAAAAGTTACATAAGTAAATTTACTCTGTGCTCCTTAGAAGTCTTCCCACAACTCTACTCCACACCCCTGCTTCATAGCCTCTTCCACCCATTCTCCTGACTGGGTTAGAAATGGGAAAAACAAAATGTAAATCCCTACAGTATCTTTCCTGGGGGGCTTACTGCTAATTTTTATACTAAATCAAGTAGAGAGAAGGGAGCCAGTTCAGTTGGCCTTGGGAACTTCACACTCTTGTGTAGTTCTCAGTCTTCTGCTTAGAATGAACAAATAGAATGCAACAGAATAGAATGAATAAAAAGAATGAAATAAATATACCCTCCCCTCAACTACCCTCTATAGAATCTATTTGCTGGACCTAAACCAAATAGTCTCCGTGAGCTTTAATGGTTTATATTTCTTAACTAGACTTCTATGCATATTTTCTTATAATTTTTATTTGAACAGTATTGAAGGCTGTGGTTTTGTAAATGCAAAACACTCTGATAGTTTCTAACCTGGCTATAAAAAATGGAAATTGTGGTGGAAATCTGTTTTCCTAAGAGTCCTGCCAGTTTTCTAAGCAGAAGTTAGAAATCTTTCTAGGTAAAGAGTATACTTCTAAGTGTTTTTTATATATTCAAGAAAATAGTTCAAAACCCATTTGCTGTAATCAGCTAAGCAGTTGAAATTATAGTGGGCACAAAACTTTGCTAAAATAATTATTCATTTATAAAATGTTGTTGTTATGTGCTGTTGAGTCGCCTGTGACTCACAGTGATGCTATGTACAACAGTCCTAAATCCTGCTCTAACCTGTGCCATCTCACTGTCTCCAACACATTCACTCCCCACTATCCCAGTCACTGCATCAATCCACCTCATAGAGGATCTTTCTCTCCTGAGCTGTCCCTCCACCCTCCCAAGCATGACGTCCTTCTCCAAGGACTGGTCCCTCCTTGCAGAATGTCCAAAGTATGTTATACTAAGCTTCAAAAATCCTTGCCTTCAATGAGCAGCCTGGTTTCACCCTCTCCAGGGTGAACCTGTTTGTTCTCCTAGCAGTCCATGGTATATTCAGTACTCTTCTCTAGCACCAGAGCTCAAGGGAATCAATTCTTCTTCTGTCATTCCTAGTCATTGTCCAGCTTTTTGAACCATAGCAAGTAGTTGCAAAGACTATGGCCTGGATCAGGCACACCTTAAGTCTCCAGACTGACATTGTTGCTCTCCAGCACTTTGAAGAGGTCTCTTGACAGCATACTTTCCTATGCAATTCATCTGGCAATCAAGACGCATTAATAATGATGGGTGACTAGAATGTAAAAGTTGGGAACAGATAAGGATCAGTACTTGGTAAATATGGACCTGGTGACAGAAATGAAGCTGGAGATAGAATGATAAAATTTTGCACAATCAATGACTTATTCATTGCAAGTGTGTTTTATAAGAAACAAATACAGGCAATACATATGGATTTCACCTGATGGTATGCATAGGAATCAGATCAATTAAATCTGGAATGAATCGCTGGAGAAACACATTATCAGCTGTGAAAACTAGGTAATGTGCTGATTGTGGAACAAACCACCAACTACTTATATGCAAGTTCAAGCAGAAGCTAATGAAAATTAAATCCATGGGAGCCAAAATTTGATCATGAGTCTGTCCCACCTGTTTTCAAAATCATCACTTATAAAATAGCTAATATTTATTTATATATCCTGTTTCCACACTCTGTTGGGTCACCCTTCTTTGGAATGGGAACAGACATAGATCTCTTCCAGTCAGTTGGCCAAGTGGTTGTTCTCCTGATTTCTTGACACAACTTGGTGAGCATGTCCAGGGCAGCATCTGTTAGCTGAAATATGTCAGTTGATATACCATCTATTCCTGGGGCCTTATTTTTTGCTATTTCCTTCAAAGCAGCTTGAACTTCTTCCTTCATCACCATAGGCTCTTGCTCATATGTTGTTTCATGAAATTCTTCTGTGTCTGCCAATTCCTTTCCATACAGTGACTCAGTATATTGTTTCCATCTTCTTTTTATACTTCCTGGATCATGTAATGTTCTGCCAAAAGCATCCTTGATTATAGCAACTCGAGGTTTGAATTTGTTCTTCAGTTCCTTGAACTTAAGAAATGCTGAGCGAGTTCAGCTCTTTTGATTTTCTGATTCCAGCTCCTTGCACATGTCATTGTAATATTTTACTTTGTCATCCCACATTGCCTTTGAAATCTTCTGTCCAGCTCTTTAGTATCTTGAATTCTTCCTTGTGCTTTGGCTTCTTGGCTCTCCAGTGCAATATTCAGAGTTTCTTCTGACAATCATTTTTGTCTTTTCTTCCTCCTCTGTTTTTGAAATGAACGTCTTCCTGGATGATACCCTTGATATCCTCCCACAACAAGCAAGATTCTACTGAAGATTATCCAAAATTGACTGGAACAGCACATCAGCAGAGAACTGCCAGAAGTCCAGGCTGGGTTTAGAAGGGGTCGTGGTACTAGGGATATTGTAGCTAATGTTAGATGGGTCTTATCTGAAAGCAGGGAATACCAAAGGAATGTCTGTGTTTCATTGATTATGCAAAGGTGTTTGACTGTGTGGATCATAACAAAGTGTGGCTGACTCTGAGAAGAATGGGAATCCCAGAACACTTGATCGTGCTAATGCAAAACCTATACTTGGACAAGAAGCAGTTATCAGAACAGAGCAAGGAAACACAGCATGGTTCAAAATTAGGAAGGGCATACGCCAGGGATGTGTCCTATCTCCATACCTTTTCAACCTGTATACAGAGCAGATTATCCGGGAGACTGGGCTCTATGAGGAGAAATATGGCGTCAGGATTGGTGGAAGATTTACCAACAATCTGTGTTATGCAGATGACACAACCCTGCTTGCTGAAACTGAGGAGGACCTGAAGCACTTGCTGCAGAGGGTCAAGGACTGCAGCTTTCAATATGAATTGCGGCTCGATATCAAGAAGACAAAGATTTTCACCACTGGACCAATTGGCAGCATCAGGGTGGATGGTGAAGAGATTGAGATTGTTCAGTTTTAGGTTGCTTGGCTCCACAGTCAACATTCTTGGCACCCGCAGCCAGGAAATTAAAAGACATATTGTGATAGGAAAGTCGGCTGTTAGGGACCTCTCCAAAGTACTGAAGAGCAATGGTGTCTCTCTGGAGACTAAGGTGCATCTGATACAGGCCATGGTCTTTGCTATCACTTGTTATGTGTCAGATTTGGACAATGACTAGGGAGGATAGAAGGAGAATTGATGCCTTTGAGCTATGGTGCTGGAGAAAAGTATTGAGGGTACCATGGACTGCTAAGAAACCAGATTCATCCTGGAGAGGGTTAAACCGGGCTGCTCCTTGGAGGTAAGGATCCTGAGGCTTCATCTGACATACTTTGGACATGTTGTAAGGAGGGACTAGTTCTTGGAGAGGGATGTCATCCTTGGGAGGGTGGAGGGACGGCACAGGAGGGTAAGGCCCTCCATGAGGTGGATTGATTCAGTGACTGGGGTAATCAGGATGGGTGTATCGGAGACAGTGCAATTGGCACAGGACAGCACAGAGTTTAGAACTGTTGTACATAGGGTTGCTATGAGTCACAAACAACTTGACGGCACATAACAATAACAACAACATCCTGTTTCCATACCTTTTCAATCTATATGTGGAACAGATCATTCAGACTAATCAACAAACCTGTGATATACAGATGACACACCTGTGCTTGCTGAAGCTCTGGAGGACATGAGGTGTTTGCTGCAGAAGATCAAGGACTGTAGTTTTCAGTGTGGACTAAAACTTAACATAAAGAAGACAAAGATTCTCACCACTCCATCAATTATCAGCACCATGATAGATGGAGAAGAGAATGAGGTTGTTATCAATTTCAGCTTGCTCAGCTCCATAATCAACAGTCTTCCTTGTCACCTGCAGTTAGGAAATAAAAAGATGAATTGCATTGGGAAAGTCTGCTGTCAGTGACCTCTCCAGAGTGTTGAGGAGCAGTTTGGTCAATCTAGAGACTAAGGTGCGCCTGCTCCAGGCTATGTTCTTTGCAATTACATGTTGTGGATCAGAGAGCTGGACAGTAACTAAGATTACAGAAGAATAACTGATGCTTTTGAGTTGTGGTGATGGAGAATAGTATTGAACCATAGACCAACAGAAGAACAAATAGGTCTGTCTTGGAGAGGGTAAAACTAATTTTCTCCTTGGAGGCAAGGATTTTGAAGTTTTGTCTCACATACTTTGGGCACATGGAGAGGAGGAACCGGTTCTTGGAGAAGGATATCTCGCTTTGAAGGTTGGAGGGACAGCACAGGAGAGGAAGACCCTGGATGGGATGGATTGACTCAGTGACTGCAGTAATGGGTGTAGGTGTGTCAGAAACAATAAAATTGGCTCAGGGAAGGGCAGGGTTCAAAGCTATTGTACATAGGGTCACTATGAGTCACAGGCAACTTGATGGCCCATAACAAGAACAGCAATATTTATTTATTTTGAAATTAAGGAATTGAATTGAGGAATTGTACAAGGCATAATTTCTTATGTTCCCTCTTTAGCTGGTAGAAAGCTGGGAGTTTCACTTGATCTCCTTCGTTCATGTGAAACCTGTATTTGGACCAGGAATCAGTCATCAGAACAGAGCAGTGGAACACTACATGGTTCAAAATCAAGAAAGGAATGCATCAGGAAAGCATCCTGTCTCCACACCTCTTCAATCTATATGTGGAACAGACCATTCAGGAGGCTGGGTTTTATGAGGAGGAATGTGGCATCAGGATTGGAGGAAGACCAGCAGCCTATGTTATGCAGATGAAACAACCTTGCTTGCAGAAACTGAGGAGAACCTGAAGCATTCGCTGCAGAGGGTCAAGTAGTGCAGTTTTCAATATGTATTGAAGCTTAACATCAAGGAAACAAAGATTCTCACTACGGGGCCAATTGGCAACACCATGATGGATGAAGAAGAGACTGAAGTTGTTAACAATTTCATTTTGCTTGGATCTACAACACTCTTGGCACCAGCAATCAGGAAATCAAAAGATTAATTGCACTGGGAAAATCTACTGGCAGGGACCTCTCTAGAGTGCTAAAGTACAATATTTTCACTCTAAAGACTGAGCTGTGCCTGATCCAGGCCATGGCCTTCACAATTACTTGCTATTCACTAGAGAACTGGACAGTAACTAAGGATAACAGAAGAATCATCAATGCCTTTGGGTTGTGGTACTGGAGAAGAGTCCTAAACATACTGACAAGACCAAGCAGGTCTATCCTGGAGAAGGTGAAACCAAGTTGCTTTTTTGGAGGCAAGGATTTTGAAGCTCTGTTTCATGTACTTTGGGCATCTTGCCAGGAGGGACCAGTTCTTGTAGAAGGACATCATGCTAGGAAGGGTGGAGGGACAGTGCAGGAGAGGAAGACTGTGATGAGATGGATTCGCACAGTGACTGGGGTACTGGAGGTAGAAGTGCTGGACAGAGTGAGATTGGCTCAGGAGAGCAGAGTTCACAGATATTGTGCACAGGGTTGCTGTGAGTCTCAGTTAACTCAATGGCACATAAAAACAACCACCACCACCCTCTCTATAGCTCAGTGTTTTGGACTTTAGTGTGTGCTTTGTCTTTAAATAACTGTAGGGACTAGAATTCTTCTAAAAGTAGGGACTTTTAGTCAGGTCCTACTGGGTGCTTGACAGTTAATGATGTGAATTCAATCTTAAGTGATTAAAGGATCAAAGAAACATTTTCTCATAATGTTCACTGCTCTATGTTTGTTGACTTTGCTTTATAAGGCAGAAGCTGTTTTTGTTGCTTGGACCAACTCTTCCATATTATTGCAAGTCTACTTTTGGGGGATATTAGGATCTTGACTTTCTTCTTGTTGACCCAGAAAAAAAAATTACAAACACAAAAATATTTAAATAATATTCTTTAGCTCACTTACTTTTTCTTAGTTTAAAATTTATATTGGTCCCCTTTTAGATCTCTCTTGAAATTCCTATTCATATGCCAGACCACCAATGAGAAATGCTGAGGGCTGGATGTGTGTGTGTGTGTGTGTGTGTGTGTGTGTGTGTGTGTGTGTGTGTTGTTAGACAGGCCAGTGACTCCCTCCTTGCTGGATGGCTTCTAATTTGTGATCACAAATGCCCTTACTCAGGGACAGAGGCTATTTCTAATAGCAGTTATTGTCCTCTATTTGAGAAATAAGGACCTTGATGACTTGAGACCATGTGGTTGACACTATACAGCCCACTCTCATCTTCAATACAGAGCAGGGACAGAGAGACTCAAGCTCAGAAGTGAATATAGTTACTTAGAAATATTTCTAACCTCTGCTGTCTGGAGATCAGCAGAATTTTCAGGAAAATGGACCATTTGGCACTATTCCCATGGTTTTTGTTTTTTTGGATTTTAGCCTTCAGAAATTATTTAAATGAGAAAGTGTATGAAAATTGCTGAGATGTCTCCTAAAAATGACGGCACTACTTGGGTCTTCGAAAATGGAGGTGGCTAGCACAGTGTTGGTCTCTGGACCATGCTCTGGTGGCTTCTGATGTCTAGATTTATGACTTTCCAGAGTTGTCTTGGTGACACTGCTGTTCCCCTAGCACCTTCTATAGTGAAAGGTAGTTTGATGTGCTTGCATATAGCAATTTTTTTTAAATCAAATAACTGCAGATGGGCCCTTTGCCAGTGTGGGAACCCCAGAAAATCCTAAAATCTCAGGGCCAGAGAGACTTCTCAGCTACTGGGACATAAATGAATTGTTTCAAGGGCAGGATGAGATGAGTAATCTTTGTTTGCAAGAGTTTTTGTTTTCTCCTTTAAACATCTATTTTAATTTGAAAAGCATATTTTAATAAACAAAACAGATGATGAAAAGAAATCAATTGAGAAAATCATTGAGGGGAAAAATGAATTACTGATGTGCAATAATTCTGATGTCCTAGGGTAGGGATAATAGTCTATTGATATTTTCCAGGAAGTAAAGAAGCTCATTTAGATGGAAAAAAGGGACAAAATTGTGCTAAATTAATTATGGGGATTTTAATCTGCTACTAATTTGGAGTAAATTTTATTAGGAAGAATTGGAAGTACATGTTAAATTTTGTTGTCAAGCTAAATTGTATCTTTCAAAGATGAATGATCCTTGCACTTTATGGAGGGCCTTTCACTTTGGTTCACATCTTGGGTTTGAAATTGTGCCTGGATGATGGTGACTAAAATTACCTCTTGCTGTGTGGTAGTTTATATAATAGTTTCCATCCCAATCAAACACATCTCATCTGATGGTAAAATCTGAGTCTAGCTGTTGGGCCAGTTCCAGAGGACACAGGGAACGTGGGCATAGATCTTGGGGCCACCATCCTCTTTGTGGGAAAGTTTTCATAATTTTCCATTAGGGATTAAACAAACCAACCAGCCTAGAGTGTAATGATAGGCTCCTTGTTGATAAATTTATTCAGTATGAATATAGGCTGTTGTAGGCACTGACTTTTATATGAAATAGCTAAGTCTTAAGAAGACAGCTGAACTAGTCCCCGGAGGAAGCCTTCTGAGTATGAGAATGTGCACTTTAAATTGTGATTCGCCTTCATTTGTTTCCTTCTGGTTCACAATTGTTGATCATGCCTATTCCCTTGTATTCTTTTTACTTTCACTTCCTGATTCGCCTTTACGCTTGCTACTTAACTCTTTAAGTGACTATGGCATGTAATCAATACTATCAACTCTCAGGAAACATGAGTGAGTACTGACTTACTCTTTGCAGCTAAAACCAGGAATTGGAAGTAGATAATTAGTATGGTTTCGATTTCTTTACGTCTTAACATGGGAAAACCTCCCCTAAAAGCACATAGTCTCAAAATTTGGGTAGGCTTTGTGTTCCATAAGCTTAAGGCAAAACACTCTCAATTTCATTTACAGATTCTGATTTTATTTTTCCCTTATTGTTTCAGGAAATTTGGGGCTCAAGGATCTCGACTTACTGGAGCAGGATGGGGAGGCTGCACGGTATCAATTGTACCTGCTGACAAGTTGCCCAGCTTCCTAGCAAATGTGCAGGAAGCTTATTACCAGAGAAGCGATCAAAGCTCAGTACCAGAGAAGCAGAATTTGTTTGCTACAAAACCTGGAGGCGGGGCTTTGGTTTTCCTTGAGGGCTAAACAATGTAAAACATCTCAGGGAAACTATTTAGGGCATTTAGGATCTGGCAAGACTTCCTATGCCACAGTAATTTAATCCTCTTTCTGTTTTGTATTATGATGAACGGTTGCTATTATCAAGATAGATTTCCAAAGAAACGGTTGAAAGCTCTTTATGCTTCATAATGATGATTTTTCCATCTTAAAATATGTTTTCTACCAATAAGAGCCAAGATTATACTTGGGCAGATCTTTTAAGGATGAATTACTAAGATTTATTGATGTGAAGGTCTTAAAAGATGAATAGTAAAATATGCAATGCTGACTTCATGAACTGGACTTGAATGAAATATGCTGCTGTTATTAAACTGATGGGCATCATTCTTGGAGTTGTGTGTATGTCTTGTTTCATTGTTCTTCGGCGTCAATGTTGTAGTCTTCTAGTGATGATGGTGATGGTGATGATGATGATAACAACACTGCTCCTGATCCCATAAGTTCTCTCCTAACTCGATCTTCATAATGCTGTGAAAAAAAGACATGATTAAAGATTCACAAATTTTCCTGGACATTTTATGCGTACATGTGAGACTACCCCAATAAAGATGTTCTGTTAATTTGTGTATACTGCACCGAAACAGATGAGGGAGTGAATAATTTAAAAGCGATGTATGATAGGGTCTTATGGTTATCACAAGAGTCCACAAATAAGGTTGCATAGTGGAATGTACTTGGGGCGGTGGGAGGGGTGTGGGGGGAATTGTATACCAGGGAAGGAGTGTTTATTTTACTTTTGAAAGAAAGGAGCGAACTGGGGGCGGGGGGGGGGCGGGGAGAGAAGTGCAGCAGTGAATGAATGGAAATCCAAAATCTCTGTAAATGCTAATTAAAATTATTTAAAAAAACACACACACAACAAAAACCACGTGATATCACATAGAGAATGACTTAAATTGCTTTGGCCCTGAACTTTCTATCACTTAACACAGAAATTTATTAAAAGACACTTTATCTCTGTCTCTATTCACATTTAAGGAAAAAAGAAATATCTGATAATAGTTTAGGACATTTCATTTACTCATAGTATTTACTTTCTTCCATTTGCCCTTTTCACATATGCTTTCTCATTCAAAGGGTGTGCTAATGGGCCTGGGAAACCTCATTATACCTTGTATCAGCGCGCCAGCGCACGTGCCCGTGTGTGTGTGTGTGTGTGTGTGTGTGTGTCCCCATGCTAGGTTGTAGGTAGACCATTGTAGGCAGATCTATAGGTAACAGTGAAATTAAAAGGCTTTAAATCAGGTTCTAGAGTTGGTTATTTGTGTTGGTGGGTTTCTGTGAAAGTCTACTAATGATTTTTCCCCTCCTGTCTTGTGGTCCCTTCTCTGGTCCGTACCCATTTGCACCACGGTCGTTCTAAACTGGGGCCTAATCCATTTATGTTTCATTTTCTGACCGGAAAGAAAGAACTCATTTTCAATCCAGAATTCTAGAAATTCCAATAGATACTGAAAATATCTGGAAAGCTATAGGCTGAGGCCATTGGAAAAAAGTGTCGTGCCAAAGCTGGAAATAGAGCAGAGCTCTGAAAGATAAGCAGGAGACATTGGAAATGAGCAAAACATATGAATAAAGGCAAAATGGTGTGAGAAAAGGCTTAGTGGGAAAGAAGGGCTTCTATTGGTAAGTAGTAAGGAAAAAGGAGAAAGACAGGCTATCTTCTCCCACTTGGTTTACAGCCTCCAAAACCCCACTGGAGGGCTTGGCTCCAATTCAACAATAATGAGTTGGAATAGAAGGGCCTTCAGGCTTACAAGATTGCCCATGGTGTAAGAAGAAGCAGAGGAAACTGGTATGAAACGATGAACAATCTCCTTCCTTGTCTTTCCTTCTCATGCTTGAGTCCAGTTTTAGAGTTTTAACACATTCTATCTTGTGTTTCAGTTAACTGAGGACAGAGACCATTCATTTATGAAGTAGTAGTTTATATTCAATATACTTCAGCTGGATTTTTAATGAATATTTGACTTCAAGCACCAACCAATATTTTTCTATTAGTTTATAATCCTGAACACATTTGGATATATCTAGTTGCACATTCCCCATGGCTTGAAGCAAGGAAGGGGCATAAGTAGGCAAAAGTTATGATTTATGCATAAAATTTAGTCTAAAATATGCATATAGATGAGTAAATAACAGTGTATTTCCTGTCACTATAATGAGTATAAAACCATGTTTTGCTTATTAAATATTGTTCACCCTGTAAAAAGCCAAAAAGAGAGAATTCTCAGTTACTTGAAGAGAAGAGACATACCAGTTGATTCAGGAACTTTTCAAACTCAAACTTAACAGCGTGAGGTTTTGTAGTAGCCTTTGCTTGGAATCTGATCATAGAATAAAAAGAAGAATCAGTTACTAAATTAATAATTGACATTTTAGAGCATTTAATGTGTGCTGCACATTTGTCAAGCACTTCTATGTATTAATGCCATCATTCTTATAGTAATCTCATGATATAAGTACTATTATTATCCTACTCTCTAAATGAAAAGAGCTCTAGTGGTGTAGTTTATAGGGAACTGCAGTGCTAACCAAAGAGGCCAGAAAATTAGAATCCATTAGTGACTCTTCAGGAGAAAACACAGGATCTCTTTGGATGCGATTTACAGCCTTAGGAATTCAGTAGAGGGTCAGCTGTGAGTCCATTCCAATTCAACAACAATGAGTATGAGTTTTTAGGTTTTATAAATGAGGCAACCATCTAAGATAGGAAAAGGAATCTGCCCAGAGTCATACAGCTAGTAAATAATAGAGGATTTGAACAAAGCATTCTGATTTGAGTCATCAGTTCCAACTACTATGCATGTCATATCCCACAGTGACCCTTTCTCTTCAGTGAGATGGTTAACACAGAATTAGCTGTACTGATTCTGCTCATCAGAATCTGGCAAGAACTTAAGAAGTGACTATGGAGCTCTTCCATTGCTAGGAATATACCCCAAGGAAATTAGAACTGAGACATGAATGGAAATATGTACGCTTATGTTGACAGCAGCATTATTCACAATAAAAAAAAATAGAAACAACCCAAATGCCCCTCAACAAACAAATGGATTGAGAAACTGTAGTACATGCACATAATGCACACTTAGGAACAATGATTTATAAAAAAAGTAACATGGGAGAGTCTAGACAGCATTAAGCTGAGTGAACTAGCTCAGTCTCACAAGGACAAATACTGAATAAGACCGTTATTGTAAAAACAGAAGGATAACTAGTAAGATGTGCATAAGTGTCCCAAAGGGTAAGGAAAAAAGGAATAAAGGGGCAGAAAAAGGGGAATGGTGGAAATTACTAGGGTAGCAGAGTTTAGTAGGTGATAGGTAGGTGAAGGCATAGGAAATATTCAATGGGGACTCAAAATGATGCGGTAAATAATAGGCATAGATAAATAGTAATTACACAAAATACAATGTGTATAAATGATTGTATGAAACACAAAGTACTTGAATGAAATGCAATGTAAATGAATGTACGCAAACCAATAAGAAAGAAGTAAAATCAGGGTTTTAATGGCCTGATTCAGTTCTGGTTAAAATATAGGTTTTGATACAGTGTATCTGGGGTAGAAATGCGAATTCTCAGCAGGGAGCCAAACCAAATAAACCAGTTTAATACCCTAAATACAAGAGATTGTCAAAGGACAAGATCTGCGGAAAAGTTAGTTCACTCAATCTAATGCCTAACTCAGACTAACTACTACCAAATAAAACCATTACTGTAGAATGAGTATCAGGATCTAAGGGGTAGGGGGGTGCAGAGGGGTGAGGATGGCAGGGGTTAGAGGGTGGTTAACCATAGGCTCGCACAATTTGATGGGTGGAGGATGGATGAAGGAAAAGGGAAAGATCCTGTGTGAAAAACAATGTATAAGAACTTTTAAAATAAACTAATATAAAAAAAAGAGGAAGAAGTAGAAGGTTCAGAGTGGAAAGCTTGCTGGACCAAGATGACCATGGAAAGCTGGGACCTGTCTTTTCCATTTTCATGTCTGCCGGAGTCTAATGTGATGTCAGTTACCAGGCACATATTTAAAAGTATTTATGAATTCAAGAAATATCCAGGGGCTAAAAGTTGTTCAGTCATCACTGCTATCTACCTTTCCTTCCCTCTTTCTGACTGCCTTCCCTCTCTGTAAGTTAGAAGCTTATAAATATGTCAGGAACAAGGTTTATATATCCAATTGAGTATTTTCCCATTTATTTTCTTCATCAATGTACTGTTGCAGAAAACCTATTTAAATGCTTCTTGAGAGTTGCTGTGAGAAATTACCTACATACACCTGTACCAGTGAGAAATCCCATGTTCTAATTTTTTTCCAAATTAGATTTTTAAAATTGATGAAACTCACTTTGAATTGGATCTTACAGTTTCGGTATTGGAAAGCTGGATGATAAGGCTTTTTGTGAAAATGTAAGGATATATCAAAGAGTTGGATCTTCTCATGTTACTGGGAAACTGGCTTTGTAAGTTCCAGAACAGGAGTCAAAAGTACAGCAGCCTGACCAGCCCCAAGTTATTCTCAAGGGGCCTGGTTTTGAAGCACTGTATTCACCAGATACACATTTTTGTCTATGTGGGCATTTTGGCAGTAGTGGCTTAGTCTCATGACTCTACAGTTTTCCCTTTTAAACTCTAAAAAAAGGAACAAAAAAACAACCCAATTATTCTTGCTTTAGTGGGGAAAAATGCTTGTAGTGGAAGCAGCAAGGTAGGAAGAAAAAAAACAGGTTGCCTAAGAGAGACAAAGCTAAATAGATTTTTAAAATTATTTCTGTTATTCTTAGGGTAGAACATAGTTATGGATTTACTTTTTAAAGGTCATGAGTTTATCCAGCCTATGGCTGGGTGAGTGAGAGAATCTGAATGAGTAAGACGATGATAATAATGTTTAACAATTCATCATCAAATAGGTGATTTTGTGGACAAGGAAAGAGTTACTCCAGATGAAGTGTTGACATAGAAAACCTTTTTGCAGAGAGATAATCAAGGTGATATGTATCTATATAATAAACCCATTGCCGTTTTGTGTAACAAATTTGTCCAATTATTATTCATTTTTTAGCCTTTCAAAGTTGAATAAGAAACAAACCTCTTAATTGTCTTGTTAATTCTTTGCTGTCGTTGCTTTAGGAATTTTATTTCATCATTAATTCTGGTATTTTCTCTGTAAAAAAAAAATCAATGTTTGGAGTTAAGTTTTAAAAGAAAAAAATAGCAATTCCTCATTGTGAAAGAATAAATCAATTTCTACATGTCAGTAAATATCCTTTACAAGCTAATTCTTCAAAATTCCTGCCTATGCTTGGTGTCAGGCATCTCCCAGCATATCCTCTCTTATTAACACGTGCCACAGGCTCAGTACTGCTGAGTGTGGCCTGGCCACCATCCTGTTCCTGCAAGAGGGGCCCTTGAGCAAGGTATCTTATCACTAAGTATAGAAGATCTGAGGGGGTGGGGTGGAGAGAAAGAGAAAGATGGGGGTGGGTGGGTTGTGTACCAGAGGGAGTGCAGGAGCACCCAACGTGGAGCAAGGCTCACAATCCACTTAGTGGTTAGAACCTAGAGGGCTGCTCTTGCATTGCCTTTGTTTAATACATGGCTTGAAGAGTGTCAGTACCAAAGAGGAGATTGCCCCTAGGCAGTGACGTTGATATCATAGAATTAGACCCTACAAATCTGGTTAAAAAATTGGTAAGATTGTCTTATTAATCCACTTTTGGTGTCTGGTGGTTTAATGGCTACAGAGTTGCACTGCCAACCCAAAGGTATGTGGTTGGAATCCACCAACTGCTCCACAAGAGAAAGATGGTCAGTCTCCTCCTATGCAATTTGCAGCCTCTGAAAGCCCACTGGAGGGTCAGTTATGAGTTGGTTCAAACTTGATGGTACATAACAACAGCTTCATAGTAAAGAACCTGGGTAATACAAACAATAAATACTTGATTATTAGCCAGAACACTGGCAGTTTGAACTAAAAGGGCAGACCTGGCTGTTTTCTCATAGATCACAGCCTTGACAACTACAGTGTACCATTCTGCTTACAACCAATCACTGTGAGTTGTAATTGTTTTGATGGCAACTGACCCCAGCAGCGGCAGCAGTGGCAGCAGCTTCCAAGCACATAACAGTATCATGGTCATCCATAATCAATCATTCAAAGGAAGCCTAAAAACGGAAAACACGCCACCCCAGCTCTAGGTAACTCCTGCTCTTCCTCTAGGTCTGATCTTTGTAACTAGACAATACTCTCTATTTCCTGGAGCTCTGCCTTGGAATGTCCGTCCCAATCACATCACACCAAATCTTCCTTCCGTTCCCCTTGGTGCTTGCCTTGGCTCCATGGCTATAATACACACCTGTGCTCCTTACCTGAAAAGACTCCTGGTGTCTATAAAATGTTCAGAAATCACCCTACTCACCAGTAACATAAGAGGCTTAGCTCAGATGATGTCTTTGATAACTTTCAGCTGTAATGAAAAGTCTAGGGGGTTGTATTTAACAATAGATAGCATTAACTTACATCCTGAAATCCTTTTGGTTTCTTGCAAATTGGTTTTTTGCCTCCTTTATGATATCACGGTAAGTTGGTGCAGGTGGTGTGCTGGGCTTACGTTTAAGGAAAAATTTCTAATTCGTAACATTTTGAAAAAGTAAACAGCATACACGTCACAGGTGGACCAAGAGGGCCATCTGGGCTAGGCGTCCCAGTTGTGAATAGTCTCAAGTGTAAACATGAATATTATGTCTGGAGTCACACGGAGAGGAGTGAGAGAAGACATTAGATCACTTCAAACTGGTGTCCTATAATCTGGACCACACTCTTCATGTGTGTTCTGTGCTGTGATTTAATAGTTTCATAAATCATGTAATTAACTTGTGTGTGTGTGTTTTAAAAGCAATGATTTAAATATAAATATTAAAAATGCCCCCAAATTATTGTAATCCTCTCTAGGCATTTCTTCATTTTTTATATATACTAAGACCCCCAAAAGATGGAAAGAGCCCAAATGTCTCTTGACTTTCAAGAGCCTCTGAAGGTAATTGACAGCATGTGTTGGCTACCTCAGCCTGCTGTCTGCTCACAGCACAGGAGAGGGTGAGCAAAAGGTACCAGTGAGTTGTTAATGAGACTGGGCTCTTGGCCCATCTGTTTCTGGTCAGCCTGTGGCTGTGTCCTTAGCCCTGGTCTCAACCCATGCCTGTGTCTAGGAAAGCAGACACTTCCGTTTTGGGGAAGGAGCTGGCATATGAGCAAGGGATTCAAGGAGGCAGCTTGCTTTAAAATAAGACTTTTGCTTCATTGAAACACTTGGAACTTCTAAAGCTCTGCTATCAACAAGGTACAGGAGATTATCCTACAACACCCCACCTTGAAATACACACGTCAATATTCAATATCCATGTATCTAAGTGAACAATAATAACAATTTTTCAACAATAGTAATAATAAATCAATATTCAATTTTCTATGGTTATGGTTTATACATAATAGATTTCTGTTTTAAGGCTGTTAGTAATGCTCATTTTAATCTTGTATAAAAATGTTAGGAAAAGCTCAGTGGACTTAATTCCTGAAACAAGATCATTTAGGCAGTTAATTTACGATCTTAATTTCCTTACTATGTGTGTCAGCTGAGATAATGAGAGGAAAAAAACCATAAATTATTTCACAACAAAGATTCTTACATTCCTCCAGTAAAGTTGAAGAACTTCTTACCTATGAAGCTCTTAAGTATTTAGAAAATATTTTCACTAATAATTTGAACTTAAAGAGTGTAGCATCAAGGCAAACACCTGGTTTTCTGTGCACTCACGACTACTTTATCAACAATTCCAGATGTTATCAATTCTTCCTCTCTGCCAACAGAGCCGGTTTTCTTAGCAGCATCACTGATGCTAAAGGGAAGCAATATTGGCGAGCAGTCCACGTCACATTCTACCAAACCCAGCATTTGAGAGGGGCTGGATATTGTGTTATCCTGAACAGGATCAAAATTCCCTGAAATATAGTTGACAAAGAAATCAACTGCTATCGATTCATGCATTCCAAGTTTATTTTCTCCCTTAATCATGTCTAGGTATTGGAATATAATTTTCCTTAAAGAAAGAGATAAATTCTTAGTTTACTGTTACTCTCACAATGATGCCTAGTTCTAGAGTTAAAATTATTTAAATGAAGAGTTTATTTGCACTGTAACAGTGTGCACATCCCTGGAGACAGACTGAGAGTGACACCACACCAGCAGTGATCGTCTCTCATGACTGACTTGAAGGACTCATTCAAGCTACAAGATGAAGCATTAATAGGAAATCAAGAAAATGTGTCTGTTGTTCTGTGCTGGTGAGAACTGACTCCTAGTTGACTTTCTAATGAGTTTTCAGAGGTAGTAACTCACACTGGAGGAGATTGCTCATCCTTCGGCAGAGCAGAACGTGGATTCAAACCATGCGCCTTTGGGATTGCAGCACAGGTTCTTACCCTGAGGCCACCAGAGATCCCTGTGGGTCTTTAGTGCCCTTTGCTCAGCTTCCCTGAGGGCACTTGAGCTTCTTACTTCTTTTCTCTTTTGTTGGTCTAAAAGGCCACATTTCCATTTCATTGTGTGAAGGCCCAATTTTCAGACTTGAGCCCTGTGTCCAGGGAGCTCCTAAGGAAAGTTCACTTTATTCTAGGAGTAAAGCATGATAATGTAGGTTATATTCAAACCAAAACTGTTTTTGAATGGGCAACCTACCACTTGTAAATTCCTCTTTTCAACTCATTGTTCTGACAACTTCAGGAAGTAGACATTTGCAAGCTCTGATAAGCACATTGTACAAATTAGCTTAGTTGTTTCATAGTTGACCAGTCAGAATAGCTGACCTTCCAGGCAGTTTTCAGAAGCAGATTCAAATGGTGTACCAGTGGGTAGGAAGCACAACTTCTTACCACTAAGCCACTAAAGAGATCTTCTAAAAGACCTGCAATAAATTGTATATATGAACTACAATTTATCCCTGATAGGAATCTAATTTGAAAATATTAAATTTAAAAATAAAATTTTACTAGATTGTTGTTGTTAGGTGCCATTGAGTTAAGTACAAACCATAGTGCCCCTATGAGCAACAGATCTAAACCCTGCCCTATTCTGTGTCATTTTAACGCTTTCTGACACACTAGACCCCACTGCGGCAGTACTGTGTCAATCTCGGTTAAGGGTCTTCCTTTTCTTTGCTGACCCTCATCTTTCCAAGCATTAAGTACCTCTTGAAGGAATAGCCTCTCCTAGCAACATGTCTGAAGTAAATGAGACGAAGCTTTATCATCTTTACCTCCAATAAGCACTCTGGCAACACTTTCTTCAAGACATAACTTGTTTGTTCTTTTGGAATTCCAGAGAGCATTCAGTACTTTAACATCACAGTTTAAAGACATTAATTCTTTTTCTGTCATCCTTATTTATTGTCCACTCTCAGATGCATAGTAAATGATCAGAAAAACCATGGACTGAATCAGATGCACCTTAATCCTCAAATTTACATCATTGCTCCTCAGTAATTTGTAAAGACCTGGTAAGAATTTTTTGTTTTCTTGATGTTGAGATGCAATATAGTAGTTTGGAGAGAGAATACAACCTTGGTATTCCTTTCTTTTTTAAAAAATTTATTATTAATTTCAATGAAAATTTACAGAGACTTTGGGTTTTCATTCATTCATTGTTGCACTTTTCTCCCCTCCCAACCCTCCCCTGCAGAACATGACCCTCATGGAAAAGTAAAAGAAAAATTCTTTCATTGTTTTACAAACCCTCCCCCAGGTCCATTCCACTATGCAGCCTTTGCTCTGGACTCCTGTCATGACAAAAATACCTAATCACATATCCCTTTTAAACAGTTTTCTCCCTCATCTGTTTCAATGCAGTATACAATATTGAACCCATCCTTCTCAGTCTCCCCCAACCCTGATGTCAGTCCTGTTTTACAACAGTGGCACCATGCTGTATTTGTCCTTTCGTGACTGAGATATTTCACTCAGCATAATGTCCTCCAGGGTCACCCAATTTGAATACTATTGCATGAGTTCCTGTTTTTCAATGCAATGTAGTATTCCATTGTGTGAATATGCCAGAACTTCTCTATCCATTTGTTTGTTGATGGGCACTTAGATTGTTTCCAACTCCTTGCTATTGTAAACAAAGCCACATTAAAAATAGGTGTGCATATATCTGCATGGATGTCAGTTATGGTCTCTTTGGGGTATATTCCCAGTAGTGGAATTGCTGGGTCAAATGGTATCTCTATTTGCCACTTTTTGAGAAAGCACCATACTGCCTTCCACAGTGGTTGCACCATTTTACAGTCCCACCAACAGTGAATAAGGGTTCTAGTTTCTCCACAACCTTGCCAGCATTTGTTGCTTGCTGTTCTATTAAATTTTGCTATTCTGACTGAGGTGAGACGATATCTCATTGTTGTTTTAGGTGTATTCATTTCTTAGCTTTAAACTTTCTCAACTTTAAACTCTTGCTCTGTTTGCACAACAGCCCTCATGGTCCAGGTCCAGATTTCACACGAGCACAATTAAGTGCTCTGGAATCTCCACTCTTATCAATGTTAGCCATAATTTGTTATGATTCACACAATCAAATGCATTTGCATAGTCAATAAAGCATAAATAGATTTTTCTCCCCCTGGCATTCTTTGCTTTCAGCTAGGATCCATCTGATATCAGTAACGATATCTCTGGTGCCACGGTCTCTTCTAAATCCTGTTTGATCTTCTGGCAGTTCCCTATCTATGTACTATCTACTATCTACATACTATCTGCCCCACCCCCCATCTATGTAAAGCTGTAGCCATTTCAGAATGATTTTCAGCAGTGTTTTGCTTGCCTGTGATATTAAGGATACTGTTCCATAGTTTCCAAATTCTGTTGGATCACGTTTCTTGGAATGGGAACATACATTTTTTTTTCATTTAGTTTCCATTAAAATTCACCTCTAACAAATTATGGCTAAAATCGAGAAGAATGGGACTCCAAGAGCATTTAATTGTGCTCCTGCAAAACCTATACCTAAATGGGGAGGCTGTTATGCAAACAGAGCAGGGAAACACTGCATGTTTTAAAATTAAGAAGGGAGTGTGTATTCCATCCATTTTTTTCTTTTTATTCTCCAATTCCAGCTCTCTGCACTTTCCATTATAATACTTTGTTTTATCTTCTCAAGCTGCCCTTTGAAATCTTCTGTTCAGCTCTTTTACTTTCAGTATCTTCTTCCTAAGTGTGCTCCACTGTACAACCCAAGATATGCAGATTGCACAACCTTGCATTCTAAAACTGAGGAAGACATGAAGTACTTGCTGCAAAAGGTCAAGGACTGTAGTCTTCAATGTGGATTGAAGCTCAACATCAAGAAGACAGAGTCTCACCACTGGGACAATTGGCAGCACTATAATAAATGGAAAAGAGATTAAGGTTGTTAACAGCTTGCCCAGATCCATAATCAACACTCTTAACACCAGCAGTCAGGAAATCAAAAGATGAACTGCATTGGGAAAATCTGTCAGAGACCTCTCCAGAGTGCTGAAGAGCAACAATGTCAGTCTAGATACAATAGTGTGCCTAATCCAGGTCATGGTCTTCTCAATCATTTGTTATGCTTCAGAGAGTTGGACAATGACTAAGGATGACAGAAGAATATATATGCCTTCAAGTTGTGGTGCTGGAGGAGTCTTGAACATACCATGGACTGCCAAGAAAACAAATAGGTCTGTCTTGGAGAAGGTGAAACCAAGTCTTTCCTTGGAGGCTAGGATTTTGAAGCCCTGCCTCACTTACTTTGGGCACGTATAGGTAGCACAAGAGATGGAAACCCAGATGAGATTAACTGATACAGTAACTGGGGCAATGGGGGTTGGTGTGTCAGAATTAGTGAGACTGGCCTAGGACAGGGAAGGGTTCGGAGCTGCTGTACATATAGGGTTGCTAGGCATCACAGGTGACTCAATGGCACATAACAACAAGAACAACAACAACAACAACAACACTATGAAAGGTTTGGAAGCAGGAGTGGCATCCACTTTTTAAATAACATACCTCTGTAAACTCTATGAACTTTGATAAATGTCGATAGTTGTAGAGAGGCTTCAGGCCTTTTGTTCATAGGGTCACTATGAGTCACACTTGATTTGAAGGCAATCAACAACAAAAACAACATCTTTTCCCTTTGTTGCCTTCTCAATGTTCTAATGCAATTTTTAGAGCCTTTTCTGACATGCAATTCAGGTTTTACTTTCCCCTCTGACCTTTTGCTCTCTACATGGTTAGTATTCTTGATATCATCCCACAAACTCTTCTGGTCTTTGATCATTGATTGGGGGCTGAGAGTCTCTTTATTTAAAGTAGTTGCCACCTGAAAGGCAGATCTTTTTGATTAAGCATTGGTTGGTGGCTAGGACCTTCTTTTATGAAGCAGCTGGAACCTAGACGGTGGGCCTTTTTGATGAACATGGTCCCAACTGCTTTAAATAACAGATCCCCAGGCCCAACCAATGGTTAATTAAAAAGGCCTGACTTTTGAGTTTCAATTGCCTTAAGTTATCAAAGACCAAGAATCAGTCCTTGTTTCACCTGATGAGATGAAAGTAATCTCTTTCTTTTTTTTCAGAGTTAACTCTACCACCATTTGCTGTCTTTCCTTCCTTTCCTTTCCTTCCTTCCTTCCTTCCTTCCTTCCTTCCTTCCTTCCTTCCTTCCTTCCTTCCTTCCTTCCTTCCCTCTCTTCCTCTCTTTCTTTCTATTTTATACTGGTTTAATTGAAAGATCTAAAGTTTTGAGATTTTATTCGTGCAAGTTATGTTTGTGATTA
>NW_006399914.1:4784283-4822141 GCF_000299155.1 Elephantulus edwardii
TCAATTCTCCTTCTATCCTCCTTGGTCATTGTCCAACTCTCTGATGCATAACAAGTGATTGCAAAGACCATGGCCTGTATCAGACGCACCTTATACTCATCATAATTTTCTTATGCATCTAGGTTTTAACTGTAATCATTTTATGTTTTTATTTATTTTTATTTTATTTTAAACTGGTTTACTTACAAAGTTCATATAAATTGCTTTTCACACCAGATTTTTCTCCTTTCCTTTATCCAACCCTCCCTCCACCATCCATCAAATTACGTAACATTATGATTAAGTACCCCCTCTCCCCTACTTGGATCCCAGTACTCTTCCTACAAAATCGTCTTATACAGTATTTGTCTTTATGAGACCGAGCTAGTTCACTCAGCATAATGCTCTCTAGTCTCTTCCATGTTAGGTAGTAATTTACAAAATCATTGCTCCTACGTGCTGTATAGTATTCCATTGTGTGAATGTACCATAATTTCTCAATCTATTACACTATGGTTGGGCATCAGGGCTGTTTCCATGTTCTTGCTATGGTGAATAGTGCTGCTGTGAACATGGTGTACAAGTCTCTGTTTGTGCCTCGGTTCTCATTTTTTAATATATTTATATAGACATCTCTCATTTTTCTTTTTATATATTCCAAGCAATAGAATAGCTGAGTTATACGGAATTTCTATATTCAGTTTTTTAAGGAAATGCCAACTGCCTTCAAGAGTGGTTGTAACCCCTAAAGAAACCATAACTGCCACCAAGGCAGATATATGCACACCAATGTTTACTGTGGCTTTGTTCACAATAACAAAGAGTTGGAAACAACCTAAGTGCCCATCAACAAATGAATGGCTAGAGAAGCTGTGGTATATTCACAGAATGGAATACTATGCTGCATTGCAAAACAAGGAACTCATGCAATATTATTCAAAATGGGTGACCCTGGAGGACATTATGCTGAGTGAAATATCTCAGTCACAAAAGAACAGGTGCTGCATGGTGTCACTATTGTAGAATGGAACTGACATCAGTGTTGGGTTGAGGCTGAGAAAAACTGGGTAAATTATGTAGACTATATTGAAACAGATGAGAGAGGGAACTATTTGAAAGCAATATATGATTGGGTATTACGGTTATGACAAGAGTCCAGAGTGAAGGTTGCATAGTGGAGTGTACTCAGGGTGGGAGGCGGGGGATTCCATACCAATGAAATAATTTTTCTTTTACTTTTCAAAGAGAAGAGCGAACTGGGGGTGGAGTGGACAGAGAGAAAAATGCAACAATGAATGTATGGAAATTAAAAATCTCTGTTCATTAAAATTAATTTTAAAAATAAAAAAGAGTGGTTGTATCATTTTACAATCCCACCAACAATGTATAAGAGTTCCTATCTCTCCACATTCTCTCCAACATTTATTGCTTCCTGCCATGCTAAGCTTGGTCACTGCTACTGGGGTAAGATGGTATCACATTGTGCTTTTTATTTGCATCTTCCTTATTGCCAGTGATTTTGAGCATTTATTCATAAGTCTGTTGGTCATCCAAATGTCCTCCTTGGTGAAAGGTCTTTCCATGTCTCTTGCCCATTTTGTAACTGGATTATCAGTCTTTTACTTCTGGAGGCCCTGCAGGATTCTGTAAATTTTCATTATGAGACCCTTGTCTGAGATGGTATTGCCAAATGTTTGCTTCCAGTCAGTAGGTTTTCTTTTCACTCTGTTGGAAAAAGTATTTAATGAACACAGAAATTTAATCTTTACAAGGTCCTATTTATCAATTTTTTCCTCTTCAGATTGTTCATTTCTGACTGTATTTGAAAGTCCCTTTTTACCATAGACTAGGCCTTCTAAACTTGATCCAAATTTGTTGCTTATGAACTTTACGATTTGGGGCTTTATTCCCAGGTCTCTGATCCACATTGTTTTTTGTGTATAATGTGAGATGTGGATCCTGTTTCAGCTTTCTGCAGTTAGCAGTCCAGTTTTGAAGAAACTGTGTTGAAGAGGTTGTCATTTCCCCATTTGATAGATTTTGTTTCCCTGTCATTTTAATGTTTTAAAAATATTCTACTTGTTTTTAGGTGCTGTTGAGTTGAGTACCTCCCATAGTAACCCTATGAATAATAGATCTGAACTCTGTCCTCACACTTCCTGACACATTAGAGCCCACTGTGGCTGTGACTATGTCAATCCACTTGGTCAAGAGTCTTTCTCTATCGCCAACCCTCTACCTTTTTGAGCATCATGTCCCCCTCCAAGCCTCTCCTAGCAACATGCCTGAGGTATGTGAGGTGAAGCCTCATCATTATTGCCTCCAAAGAGCACTTTGGTAGCACTGTGTCCATGACGTATTTTTTGGTTCTTTTGGCAGTCCATGGGATAGTCGGTAATCTTCTCCAACACCACAGTTCAAAGGCATCAATTCTTATTTTGTCATCTTTATTAATTGTCCAGCTCTCATATGCATAGCAAGTGATCAGAAAGACCAAGGACTGAATCAGATGAATCTTAGTCCTCAAAATGACATAACTCCTTAATAATTTGGAGAGGTCCCTAACTGCAGAATTTCCCAGTGCAATTCATCTCCTGATTTTCTGACTGCTGCTGTCAATGGTGTTAATTATGGATCCAAGTGAGATAAGGTTGTTGACTGTTTCAATCTTTTCTCCATTAATCATGATCCTGTTGTAAGAGTCTTTGTTTTCTGATGCAATCCATATTGAAGGTGGTGCTCCTTGATCTTCTGTAACAAGTGCTTCAAGCACTTTCAGCAAGCAAGGTTGTGTCATCTACATAATGCAGGTTATTTATGAGTCTCTCTCTGATCCTCTGATGCCACATTCCTCTTCACAGAATCCAGCTTCTTGAATAATTTGATCTTGAGTCAATTCCATCTGAATTTCAAAATCATCTTAAGAATAGATTTGAAGCATTGAATACCAATAATTGAAGACCAGATGAGTTGTGGAATGATCTCAAAAATATCATCCACGAAGAGAGCAAAAAGTCTTTACAAAGACAGGGGAGAAAGAAAAAAAAAAATGGAGAGACTCTGAAAATTGCAGCAGAGTGTTGAGAAGCCAAAACAAAGGGAAAACCTGCCAAAGGAAAAAAAGCTGAACAGATTTCAAAGGGCAACTCAAGAAGATAAAGCAAAGTATTATAATGGAATGTGCAGAGAACTGAAACTGGAGAATAAAAAGGGAAGAACTACTCTACACTTCTCAAGCTGAGAGAACTGAAAAATTTAAGCCATGAGTTGCAATACTGAAAGATGCTATGGACAATATGCTGAATGATCCAGAAAGCTTCAAAAGAAGATAGAGGGAATACCCAGAATAATATTTCATTGTTGTAGTTAAGTGCCATCAAGTCACTTGTGATTCATAGTGACCCTATGTACAACAGTTCTAAATCCTGCTCTATCTTGAGTCAACCTCATGTCTCTGACACATGTACCCGCATTACCCCAGTCACTGAGTCAATCCTTCTCATTGAAGGTCTTCCTCTCTTGCACTGTCCCTCCATGCTTCCAAGCATGATGTTCCTCTCCAAGGACTGATACCACTTTGCAACGTGCCCAAAGTATGTCAGATGAAGCTTCATAATCCTTGCCTCCAAGGAGCAGCCTGGTTTCACCCTCTCCAGGATTAATCTGTTTGTTCTCCTAGCAGTTTACAGTATATTCAATTGCTTAATGGCAGCATAGCACAAATATTGCTGGGTTTTGTTATTTGAAAATTCTCCCTCTTTCCAGTTGTGTATTCCAGTATGACATCTTTTTTTTCTGCCAAGAGCCAGTAAGGGCGGTCTTGGGTCTTTCTGAATTCAGGGAGAAGATAGTCCTGGCAGCATACAGAATGAGTTTGGAGTAATACATATGGTTGAAAAAGCTTGAAATCCAAGTTACGCCAGCTTTCCCCCCTTAGCGTTTTCTCTCTTTTCCTGTCACAGACTATTAGGATTAGAACAGAAGGTGCTGCAACCTTCCAGAACTGATACCTGGAGGTATCAGATTATTTTAACGACTGTCTTACTGTCCCTGCTAGGTCAAGTTACAGAATTCCACGATTTCTGAGTAAAAGTTGCAGAAAATGGAATTCATTCTTGTGCAATTAATTATATACTTTTTCTTAAAGCACAGATATTCTTGACTTGCTTATAGTTAACTTAATGCAGCTATTTCTTATTACTTAATTTCTCCTTTACAATAACTATCAGGCTTTCAAAGATTTTCTCCTTCTACAAAGTTATACGATGCTCTTGAGTATGATTTTCATGATGAAGTGTTTATGAAAAAAGAAGTCACGCTGAACTAATTGGATTTTCTTTGCCTTGCACATTCACTATATACTGTTGGTACTGAAACAAAGATGTATGTTTTAATTCTTTTTTTATTTTATTTTTTTATTCTTGTAAATTATTAATTTTTAACATATGGTATTAATAAAATGAAATGAGTATACATTTTTTGTAAAGTCATTCCATTTGTCCACAAATTTGGTTACAGCTGTACACTTGTGATGTGTAATGAGGTTTGGGGCTGTATGATGTTGGTGATGACTCAGATCTCTCTGTTTTTTGCACTATTCTATTACTACATTTGTCAGTAGGTTTCTGTTAGTACATGTTAATGAATTCCCTAATTTCCATTCTCTTCAGATACTTAAAGCCATCCCTTTCTTAGCATTTGTAGAAAAATAGAGTTCTAAGAGCTTATAAATTATGAAGAATAGTTGTATTCTATTCCTTGGAGATATATGTGACAAAATGTTATCCAGTTCCACTGTCTGAATTGGCCTCACAATTCATTTTCCATACACATGGAAGCAACATAAAAAGAAATTAGATGGAGAAAAAAAACCATTTGAGGACAAATACAACGGTCTTAATCCAGGACTTCATGACAGTTGTAGATAGAATGTAACACATTAGACTGGGATATACCTAGAAGTCTCAATTCAGAGGCTGCTGTTTTTGATCTTGTATTAAAATAACAGAATATTAGAAAAAATTAAGACCTTTAAAATTGGGTCAGCTATGGATTGGTTCCAATGGTACACAACAAGAATTCTACTTGAGTGGAAGATGGTAGATGACAACAATATGACACATTCCAGAGAAGAATGGCCTGGGCTAAACAATTTGCTCATTACCTTAGAATGAGGATGTAAGATATTTTATTGTTTTCCTTTCCCTTAGATGTATTCTTTGGTGTATCCCAGATGTATCTAAAGTTCCCAGGCTTAGGCTTGCTCTTGTTATACAAAAATACATAATGTTTTTTTAATAATAAGTAAAAAGGACCTGTACCTTTTTGGTATTCTCTGCTTTCAGTCATCCAACTCAGCAATTTTAGTCCTTGTACAACTGCCTCTTCTGAACCCAACTTCAATATCTGGAAGTTCTCTGTCAACATTTTGCTCTAGCCATTTAAAAATTACCCATCAACAAACGAACGGATAGAGAAGCTGTGGTATATTCACACAATGGAATACTATGCTGCATTGAAAAACAAGGAACTCATGCAATATTATTAAAAATGGGTGACTCTGGAGGACATTATGCTGAGTGAAGTATCCCAGTCACAAAAGGACAAATACTGCAAGGTGCCACTGTTAAAAAACAGGATTGACCATGTGGTTGGGGAGAAACTGAGAAAGATGGGTTCAATAATGTATACTGCACTGAAACAGATGAGGGAGAAAATTGTTTAAAAGAGATATGTGATTAGGTATTTCTGTCATGACAGAAGTCTAGAGTGAAGGCTACGTGGTGGAGTGGACCTGGGGGAAGGTTTGTAAAACAATGAAAGAATTTTTCTTTTACTTTTCCAAAAGGGTAGTGTTCTGCAGTGGAGGGTTGGGAGGGGAGAAAAGTGCAACAATGAATGAATGGAAATCCAAAGTCTCTGTAAATTTTTACTAAAATTAATAATAAATTTAAATTTAAAAAAATTAAGTTAGAATAAGGAAGTCGATGGATTTATAACTGCTCATGCTAATAACACTATATGATGGCATGGAGGAGGAACAGTGGACCTGTATCCACATTTACAATATTCTTCTTACCAAAACCATTCATGGAATATAGGAACTGCATTGGAACACATATCTCTGGATTGGAAATGATCATATTGATAATATTTCTAGCCTTAAACTTAAAAAATTTTATTGTTCAAAATTATTTGTTTAAATTTTTCCCTCTTTTAACAACTGGCATCTAGAGGGAAAAGACCAGAGAATGGCCAAAATTATTGGGGCAGCTATTGCTACCAGTTTAGGGTCTGTGTCAGGAAAAGGAAGTCTTACTCATAAACAATGCCACCCAAAGGTAATAAAGGAGGTCAGAATTGCTTCCACTGTGAAAAGCTGGGCCACTTCAGTAGACAGTGTCACAGACAAGAGCCACAGATAGGCAAAGGAGTAGAGAGGAAGCTCCCACTCACTTACTTTAAGTGTGGATCTCAAGGACACTTGATCAAGGGCAGACCACATCAGGTCCTCATGGCTGACAGGACTGACAGGCTCCAGCTTCCAGCTGGAAATGAAGGAGGATGCTTCAATGATTTAGATCCTCCCAGAAGAGCCGTGGGTGAGCATCAACATTACTGGTAAGTATATTCATTCTCTCCTGGACACAAGAGCCTATTATTTGGTCCTAAAAGCCTTCTGAGGTCCCACCTCTTCTCAATATTTCTTAGTTGCTGCACTTGATGAAAAACCTCATAAGCAGTTCCTTACTTTACCTCTGCCTTGCATGTGGACTTCCGAGCTGTAAAACAAGCCAGTGGTAGATGGAATTTGGTCCAGGACTTAAGAGCAATAATTGACATAGTTGAGCCTCTACATCTTGTGGTTCCTAACCTTTATATTAGCACTTTGACAAAGTGTTTGTCAAGAAGCCTTTTATTTTAAGAACTACCTTCACTCTGTAACTTGATTTGTGCCACTGTTAGAACCTCTACTTGGAATATTATTGCTTTTAATTTTTGACTCATGTATTTTTAACTTGTTAAATTTGTGTCTTCTAGGCTACAACAGTTCCATGATGTATCTTCAAGAATATGAACATGTATGGCTAAGCACAACTGATAACAATGCATCTAAATTCCAAAATCAATCTCCACAATAGTCTACATGTTTCCTATTGCCAAAGAGAATATCTTCACCCTGAAACCTACAGCATCCCTTTTCAGCAAGAAGTGGCTAAGAGAATACGCCATCCCCTTTTCCTTATGAATCAGGGTGAAATCTCTCTCAGGGAGGAGTGATAGGGAATGGGAAAAGGACACATTGACAAAGGAGATTAATCAGAACTGGTTCAAAACCAAACAAGCACTGTGACAATGGGACAATTAAAATAGACTTTCAAGTGGAAAAACAAGGAAAGGAAGGAACTGGGGTGGTGGTGGTAGAGAAAATAGTGCAACAATGAATGAATGGAAATCCAAAATCTCTGTAAATGTTCATTAAAATGAATAAAATAAAATTTAAAAAATAAAAATTCTCTTCAGCAAGATTTACTTAAGTGTGAAGTTAATGATAATTGTTTTATAATTTATGGTTTCTTGAGGACAGTCTTTTTTTTATGGAATAGGTACAAATATGGATCACACTTTCAGTCAGTTGGGCAGGTGGTTCTTTTCCAAATTTCTTGGCCTAGGGAAAGGAGCATGTGAAACATCAAGATTGGCACTGTGTAAATTTATGAAGCCTTGGGGTTTCCCCCCCCTAATGCTTTCAGAGAAGGTTGGACATTTTCCTTTAGTATCATTTGTTCTTGATTATAAGCTACCTTTTGAAATGGTTGTTGATATTTGGTACAATGACTGTGCAACCCTTTTACTCACTGCGTCATTTAATATTCTACGTTGTTATGTGTTATCTATCAAGTTGACCATAACTCCTAGCTACTCTATGAACACAATAGCTCTGAACCCTGCTCTATCCTGGGCCAATCTCACTGTCTCTGACACACCTACCCTCATTATCTCAGTTACTATGCCAATCCATCTCATCTGGGGTCTTCCTTGCCTGTGCTGTCCCTCCACCCTTCCAAGCATGATGTCCTCCTACAAGGACTGGTCCCTCCTGGTAACATGTCCAAAGTATGTGAGATGGAGCTTCAAAATCCTGGCCTCCAAGTAGCAGCTTGGGTTCATCCTCTTCAGGAAAAGCTTGTTAGTTTGCTTGGAAATCCACAGTATACTTAATATTCTTCTACAGCATCACAACTCAAAGGCATCAGTTTTTCTTCATCCTCTTTGGTCATTGTCCAATTCTATCTTATAAAGGGTAATTGTGAAGATCATGGCCTGGACCAAGTGCTAGACCAAGTCTCTAGACTAACATTATTCAATCTTGCAACTCAAGACTTGACTTTTTCTTTAGCTCTTTCAGTTTGATAAGTGCCAAGCATTTTCTTCTATTTTGGCTTTATAACTCCAATCCTTCCTACATTTTACTACATGGCCACTATGAGTTGGAGGTGCCCTGAAATCACCTAACAATAACTACAATAACCTGTGATAAATAAATTTCTGTTTGTTAAAGCAAAATATTTTTTCAAAGGACGTGAATGGAGGAAATGATGAAGTAAGAGAATGCAACGGAAGATTTCAGAGTACTCAAGAAGTCAAAGAAAATACACTATTTTGTTATGTGTATTTTCACAGAGACTTAAAAAAAATGTTAACTGCTAATTCTAAAGGTCAGTTTTAATTACCTGGAAAATTTATTTAGAAATAAGACTTTACTCTTGATAAGGCTGAATAAACAAGCTGTTGATTTAAAGAGATTCCAGAATGTATTTATAATTTACGCTTTTCAAGCATTACTCACAAGAACATTAGTCATCTCGATTACTTCCTCAACCACAGCGTCCCCCACAAATCTATTCCAAATAAACATACAAACTTCAGTCTTGCTTGCAAATGCAGTTTCTATCCAAGTTCCCTCACCGTCTACTTGTGATTGGATTACATGTCTAAACCCTGCACATAAAGATAAATTCTGAAGCCACTCCCCTTACTCCCTATGATGAAGCAAATTTGAGTAATAGTAACAAAACCGAGGACAAATAGTTTTGAAAAAAACCCTAAAACAGTGAGTTTGGTTTTTCTTTGAAAAACAGGACTTTACCTATTGTAGCTTGTAGTTTCTCAAGTTGTAGAGTGGCTCACAATATCAGCAGGAACCAGAGCTGGCACTACTTTTTATGAGGTGAACATGTGAAAACAGTTTAGGTTTTGGTCACTTTCCCCAGTGCCTGTTTACTTCCCAGGTGGAGAAATGGTTTATCTGGTCAATTATAATCTACTAATTTTTCATATTTAACTCAAATATTGCTTTTCAGTATTGTTGATGTTGTTAGGTGCCCATTGAGTAAGACTCATGGAGACCCTATCTGAGTAAGACTCATAGCATAGTGACCAATCTGAACATTGTCCTATCCTATGTCATTCTCACAATCTCTGACACGTTCAACTCCATTGCCCCAGTCACTGTGTTGGCCCACTTGGTTGAGGGTTTTCCTTTCCTTTGCCATCCCTCCACCTTCCCAAGAAGAATGTTCCTCTCCAAAGAATAACCTCGTCTAACATGTCCAAAGTATGTGAGGTGAAACCTCCTGCTCCTTGCCTCCAAAGAGCACTCTGGCTACACCTTTTCCAAAACATATTTGTTTGTTCTTTTGGCAATACATGGGATTTTCAACACCACAGATTAAAGGCATCAATTCTTCTTCTATCATGTTTATTCATTGTTCAGCTCATACATGCATAACAAGTGACTGAAAAAGATCATGGCTTGAATCAGGTGTATCTTAGACCTCAAACTGATTATGATTATTCCTCAATAATTTGGAGAGATCCCTGATAACAGACTTTCCCACTGCAACATGTCTCTTGATCTCCCATCTGCTGGTACCAAATGGGTTGATTGTGTTTCCAACTAAGATTAAGTAGTTGACAGTCTCAATTCTTTCTCCGCCCATCACACTGCTGCCTATTGGTCCAGTGGCAAGGATTTTTGTTTTATCGACATTGAGTTGCAATCCATATTGAAGACTGCAGTGTTTAACCTTCTGTTGCAAGTACTTCAAGTCTTCCTTACTTTCCGTTAGCAAGGTTGAATCATCGACATAATTAATGAAATTTATTTCTAATTTAGAAATATGTTTATAACATTATTTAATAAGTTATATAGATAAAATAGGTATGGAGAAAGTATACAACCCTGACACACAACTTTCCTAATTTTTTGAAAATTTATTTAAACTAGTTTATTTATAAAATTTGAATACATTGTTTTTCAGACCAGATTCTTCCAATTTTAAGTGTTCCCTCACTCTGGTTGCAAGGTCTAGGTCTAGGTTTCACATGAACACAATTAAGTGTTCTGGCATTCCCATTCTCCTCAGTGTTAGCGATAGTATGGATCTTATGATACATAAGGTCAAACGTCTTTGCATAGTCAATAAAGTACAAATAGACATTCTTCTGGCATTCTATGTTTTCAGTCAGGATCCATCTGACATTAGTAATGGTATCCCTGGCACCATGGCCTCTTCTAAATCCAGCTCAAACGTCTTGCAATTCACTGTCTATGTACTGTCCTAGCTGTTTTAGAATGGTTTTCAGCTACATTTTTTTCTTGCATATGATTTTAATTCTAATTCCTATAGTTCTAAGTTCTATAATTTCTAGATTCTGTTGGATCACCTTTCTTGGGAATGGCAACAAATATGGATGTCTTCAAGTTGGTCAGTATGAAGTACTAAGAGTCTAAGAAGTTTAGTCTTTCCTTAAATTTAATGACAAGATGGAAAGCAAAAACATCCATTTTAAAAAAACTTTGAAGTTCATTTTAACTACTTGAAAAGCACATTTTCTTCTTTTTGGGGGGGATACAAATTGGGCTTTACCACATTTAAAAGAGCTATTCGTGTCTTTGTAAGATGAAAATCTCTTTCTTTTTGACCTTAATTTCCCCAACGAACCTTGTTTATAATCGGAAAACCAAACTGTGGCAAAAAAAAAAAAAAATGTATCTCATTCACTTTTAAGAACATGGTTTCCTAAGGCAAGTAAATTCTATCTACTTTATTAGTTTAATAATAAGTTTGGTCAGTTGTGGTTTGTATTTTGCATATTAAAAGTAAAGAGAAACTCCAAGTAGAACTTAAATTGTATCTTTTTTAAAAAAGGAATCATATCTTAGAAGCAATTCTGTAATTGCCTCTGGCTTAAGATGGCTGACAAATTCTTCCAATGCACATGTTGACACTCATTTATATAAAACAAAATCCCTTTGTTCTTCAAGTTTTTTAAGAAAGAAAGTATTTTAATTTTTCTTTTTTTTCTTCTACTTGGCCCCCACCTCCTAGGCAACTGGCTGAGTTTGAGAAAGAAAGCAACTTACTCAACAAAGTGTAGAATAACTTCTATTCTAAGCCATCTGAAAATAACATGTTCCTTATAGCAAAACAGAAATACTTTGCTTAGTCTTCATCTTACTATTCTCCCCACAAAGGTTTCTGGCTTATAAAGTATTTAAATAAGTTTATATGTATTTTTTAAAGTTTTAAATCAGTTACTTTAAAGAATCTCTGGGAACTAAGTAGGAGAATTACTAAGTTATTGACCAACATTTGTATCCAAGAGAATTAAATGGAAGGGTGTCCATGGAACAGAAATATTCTTATTTGAAGAAAAGCAATAGAACTGTGTACATATTAGAGCATATGTGTGTAATCTATAATTCTAAACTTCTAAATGTATAAGACAGTGTCACCTACAATCAGGAGAAGACAAAATAGATGAATGGGATCTTCTAAGAATCAAATCCCAATGCACATCCAAAAACTTCTCCACCAGGGTTTAAAAGGGAAGCCACATACTGGGAAAAAGTATTTGGTAATGACATATCAGATAAGGGACTTATATTCAGAATTTATAAAATACTTGAGCACCGCAACAAGATAAAGGTAAATAATCCAATAGAAAAATGAGCACAGGACTTGAACAGACACTTCACCGAAGAAGACATTCATATGGCTAACATGAAGAAATGTTCAAAATTCCTAGCTCTAAGAGAGTTGCAAATTAAAACAACTATGAGATATCATTTCACCCCAGTCAGAACAGGAACCTTTAACAGAATAGTAAGCAACAAGTGCTGGCGAGGTTGTGGAGAAACTGGAAGGCTTATTTACTATTGGTGTGCGCGTAAAATGGTACAACCACTGTGGAAGGAGTTATGGCGCTTTCTCAAAAAGTGGCAAATAGAGATACCATTTGACGCAGCAATTCCACTACTGGGAATATACCCCAAAGAGACCATAACTGACATCCAAGCAGATATATGCACACCCATGTTTATTGCGGCTTTGTTCACAATAGCAAGGAGTTGGAAACAACCTAAGTGCCCATCAACAAATGAATGGATAGAGAAGTTCTGGCATATTCACACAATGGAATACTACAAAAAACAAACAAACAAACAAACAAACAAAACGCCAAAACAACAACAAAAAACAAACAAAATGGAATACTACGCTGCACTGAAAAACAAGGAACTTATGCAATATTATTCAAAATGGTGAGCATGGAGGACATTATGCTGAGTGAAGTATCTCAGTCACAAAAGGACAAATACTGCACGGTGCCACTGTTGTAAAACAGGACTGACATCGGGGTTGGGGGGAGACTGAGAAAGATGGGCTCAATAATGCATACTGCATTGAAAACAGATGAGGGAGAAAACTGTTAAAAGGGGATATGTGATTAGGTATTTTGTCATGACAGGTATCTAGAGCAGAGGCTGTATAGTGGAGTGAACCTGGGGGGAGGGATTGTAAAATAATGAAAGAATTTTTGTTTTACTTTTCCAAGAGGGTAGTGTAGTAGGGGGAAGGGTTGGGAGGGGAGAAAAATACAACAGTGAATGAATGGAAATCCTAAGTCTCTGTAAATTTTTACTGAAATTAATAATAAATTTTAAAAAATAACACACGCCAAAAAAAGACAGTGTCAAACCAGAATAAAGATCTATAGTGTTGGTCATCTGTCATCTTAAACTGACATCTCTGCTTCTGTGGAATAGACTATTCTTTTCAATCTGACAGTATCAGCCAAAGAAATTGCTATGGTGATGAAAATGTTCTATGTCTACCCTATCTAATATGGTAGTCACAAGATGCATGTATGGCTAGTGATAACGGAAACTGTGGAAGCCACTCATTAGGTGGATTTTTACTCATATTTAAATTTATGATTATTTTACATTTCACTATTGGCTACCATATTGGACAGGATAGTTCTGAAAAGACAAAATAGAAATAGAAAATGCCTATCTTTTTCTATTTCTTTGAGGTCTGGGTAGCACAAATGGTTTGCGTATTTCTTTAAGTAAAGTAGTATATATTGTCATTGACACAATTTAAAAGGATCATAGACTGACAACATTAACTTTGTTTTTGTAAACTGCCTATCTAATTTAAATTGCTAATTTATTCTTTCTAGGAGATAGTTATCAAGGTTAGAATAATGAGGATATGGAAAAAAAATCTCCCCAAAACAACTCTCGTTAAGAAGGTACTTCTGTAAAACTGAGTATCCACAGTGAGTACAAATAGTCCATTGCTTAAAATAATTTGTATTGAATCTCTACTAGGGCACTGTCATTTGCCTTTTTCATAATATAATTTTATTTTATTTTTTTTTTTTTTTAGTGAATCTTCCTGCTAATGCCTTCCATACTACCTAAAACATGGGCAAAGCCTTATTGATGAAAGGTGGGTGTTTTCTTTTGCTTTCCAGTGCTCTCAGAGGATGTGAGAGGCAAAGACAAAGAAGAATGCCCTCTCACTGTAGCCCCCAGTGATTCACAAAATGGGTGTTGACAACCACTCTTTGCTCTCACAGATTTCCATGCCTCTGGTTGTTTCTCTGCCTTTAGTTTTGCTGTTTCACTTGCCTCCACTCTTTGTTTCATCCTCCTAGAGAGATTTGCCTGGGTCTTGACGCTTGATTATGCTTTCTGGTTAGTAGCACAACACACTATAGTCTATGCCACCAGAGCTTCTTGTAGACACATATAATTACATGTAATTACAGCAAGGAATTAAAATCCCCTTTCTTGGAGGTTCTGTGGTGAGAGATGACTTTTTCATTTTCTTCCAGACCAAGCTGTTTTTAAAGGTAATATGGAACAACACTCCAAGCACTTCATTCATGGTTCACATGCTGATTGCTTCCAGGCTGAGCAAAAACCCAAAAGGTATTCTTTTTCTGTGGAGTCTATTTATTTCCAATCAAAGAACACATGCTTCTTTAGTGCTTTCCACATTATCACCTTACTCTTTCAGCTCTTGACATGAGCAGAGGGGGAAAGCACTGGAATTGCCTTAGGCAAACTTGGGAAGAAAGCTAGGAAAAAACTGGATTTGGGTAGAGCTGACAGACAAGCTTGGGGCCAAGATGAAACATTAGACCAATGAGAAATTCCAGGGCAGAGACAGTAATTATCTATCTATCTAGATACAATCATATCTTTAGTAAACTCCACAAGACTTACACAAGGTAGATTTTCAGGAAATATTTGTTAAAGAGTCACATGACCTCTTGTTTTTTCCTGAAAATCTACTTTGTGTGCGTACTCTGGTGTTTACTAAAGATATGATTGTATCTAGACGGGCAGCTATTCTGTGAGTTGTCAAAATTCAACAAAGCAGCAAACAACAAATGCTGGCGAGGTTGCGGAGAAACTGGAACACTTATTCACTATTGGTGGGAGTGTAAAATGGTACAATCACTGTGGAAGACTCTATGGTGCTTTCTCAAAGAGTTGGAAAAAGAAATACCATTTGACCCAGCAATTCCACTACTGGGAATATACCCTAAAGAAACCATAACTGCCACCTAAACAGATATATGCATGCCCATGTTTATTGCAGTTTTGTTCACAATAGCAAGGAGTTGGAAACAACCCAAGTGCCCATCAACAGATGAATGGATAGAGAAGCTGCGGTATATTCGCACAATGGAATACTACACTGCATTGAAAAACAAGGAACTCATGAAATATTATACAAAATGAGTGACTCTGGAGGACATGATGCTAAGTGAAATATCTCAGTCACAAAAGGACAAATATTGCATAGTGCCACTCCTGTAAAGGGGAACTGACATCGGGGTTGGGGGAAACCAAGAGGGGACAGATAATGCATGTTGCATTGAAACAGATGAGGTAGAGAAATGTTTAGGAGGAATATATGATTAGGTATTATTGTCATGACAAGAGTCCAGAATGAAAGCTGCATAAGTGGAGTGGAGTGGGGGATGGGGAGGATTGTATAACAATGAAAGAATTTTTATTTTATTATTCTTTTTGTGCATTGTACCATCAAATCAGATCTGACTGGCACAGGAGATTGTCCCTCCTTCTCCAGCAGAGCATCTGGTGGATTCGAACCAGGCACACCTGGGATTGCAGTGCAGCTTCTTGCCACTAGGCCACCAGAGCTCCCTTGAAAGAATTTTTTAAATTGTTTTTGTTTTCGTTTTTTTTACTTTTCAAAGAGAAAAGCAAACTAGCGGGGAAGAGGTGGGCAGGGAGGAAAGTGTGCAACAATGAATGAATGGAAATCCAAAGTTTCTGTAAAACTTTCATTAAAATAAATTAAAAAAAAAAGAATAAGCTATTCTCTGGTACCACAAACTGACGTCATCCAGGTAACCAGGCAGAGCTAGACATTCACAACGCAATATTTACAGTGTCTTTAAAAAAGTATGCAGCAGTCAGTGAGTCTAGGACTCAAACTGAGGCTCTAATAAGGAAGGAAAAATTCAGACAAGAAACAAAGGTAGAAAGAAATAAATGGAATGAAGATGTGCAAAGAAGGGATTGCTGGTACACATGTTAACGTTACTCCATGAAGCAGATTTCCCCACATGCACCACCATTCTTCCTTAAGGCTGTCATGTAGCACTGAGTCCTTACATGCTCTTTAATTCATACAGACTGTATAAATCATACTGGGCAGGGAACGATCTCCCTAAACATGTTGTGGCTTTATCTATATTTATAGTAAGTTGATTTTCGCCATTATCCCGTCTTTTACTAAGAAACTATCCATCATGCAAATAATTTTTTAATTAGCCCTCTTTTCAATAAGTTGAATTTTTGTAGTAGAAAAAGAAAAACTAGTATAGGCACAGTTTCAGATTTTGAGTACACACTGTGATTCCAAAGAAACACAAAATTTTGCATTTCAAATGTCTTTTTTAAAAGCCCACAGAGAGCCCTGGTGGCCTAGTGGCAAGAAGCTGCACTGCAATCTCAGAGACATGCGGTTCGAATCCACCAGATGCTCTGCTGGAGAAGGAGGGGCCATCTCCTGTACCAGTCAGATCCAATTTGGTGGTACACACACAGAGAAAATAATTTTTTTTAAAAAAAGCCCCCAAAAAATGACTGCCAGGTATAGATTATTGATCTAATCTGGGACCTATCCACTCTTCCATATCATGCTAAAGTTTATTTTACCAAGAATGAAATTAAGAAGATGCGGGAAGCCATCAGGTTAAGTCTGTATCAACTTTGGCAGCTAACTTCATTTCACAGGATCAAATGAAATCTTACAAACGCACACTGAAGAGTTTTGAAAAATATTTCATCCTTTTTTCAACTTCTATAGAATTGACTACTGAAGATCTAAAACAAAAATAGAGAGCAATCAATGGATCACTTTTTCTAGTGAAAATGGAAAATAAGATAATCCTTGTCCTTATAATAAATAGTTGTTGTGTTGTTGATTGCTGTCGAGTCGAGCATGACTCATAGTGACCCCATGATCAAAAGACCTGAAGCCTTTCTATAACTATCATCGTTTATTAAAGCTCATAGAGTTTCCAGAGGCATGTTGTTTAGGAAGTGGATGCCACTCGTGCTTCCAAACCTGTCTTAAACTGTGAACTCCACCAAACACTGTCCACCATGGGTAACAGCTATGGCATTTGACACCTCAGTGCCACAAGGTTCAGCATCACAGCAACCCCAGGTTACCTCAGTACAGCATATTGACAGAAGAGTGCAATACCACTTTGAAGAATGTTCCTCCAAATTATAATAACAATCTACTTTTTAAATAGAAAGGCCCTCTCTGAGGTCCTTAAACAAGAGGCTTAAATAAAAAACAACCAATATTATATGTGTTTGTTGTCATGTGTCATTGGCTTGCCTGTGATATATAGCAACCCTGCGTACAGCAGCTCTTTCCTGTCCTGAGCCAGTCTCACTAATTCTGACACACCAACCTCTGTTGTCTCAGATACCGTATTAATCCACCTCATCTGGGGACTTCCTCTTCTGCGCTGTCCCTCTACCCTTCTGAGCATAATGTCCTCTTCCAAGGACCAATCTCTCCTGGCCATGTGCCCAAAGTATGTGAGACAGAGTTTCAAAATTCAAGACTCCAAAGAGAGACTTAGTTTCACCCTCTCCAAGACAGAGTGATTTGATTTGATACCAGTCCATGGTATGTTCAAGACTCTTTTCCAGCACCACAACTTGAAGGCATCTATTCTTTTCCTGTTATCTTTAGTCATTGTCCAGCTCTCTGAAGCATGACAAATAATTGAGAAGACCGTGGCCTTGATTAGGCACACCTTTGTCTCTAGATTGACATTGTTGCAGGAGAGATCCATGGCAGCAGATTTTCCCAGTGCAATTCATCTTTTGATTTCCTTACTGCTGGTGTTAAAGAGTATTGATTGTGGAGCTGAGCAAGCTGTAATTGCTAACAACCTCAATCTTTTTTCCATATATTATGGTGTTGCCAATTGTCTCAGTGGTGAGAGTCTTTGTCTTTTTAATGTTGAGCTTCAATCCATATTGAAGACTATAGTCCTTGACCTTCTGCAGCAAGTGATTCATGTCTTCTTCAGTTTCAGAAAGGAAGGTAGTGTCATCTACATATCGTAGGCTCCTCCTATCCTTATTCCACACTCCTCTTCATAAAGCTCTGCTTCTCGAATGATCTGTTCTGGATACAGATTGAAAATGTACGGGTACAGGATGCAGCCCTGACATACTTCTTCCCTGATTTTGAACCATGCAGTATTTCCCTGCTCTGTTCTGAGGACTGTTTCTTGGTCCAAGTATAGGTTTCGCACAAGCACAGTCAAGTGTTCTGGGATTCTCATTTTCCTTAAGCTTAGCCACAATTTGTTGTGATCAACACAGTCATATGTTTTGCATAGTGAATGAAATACACACATTCTTCTGGTACTCTCTGCTTTATAGTAAATCAGTTTTGGTTCTCTGCTGACTCAAAGATGGGAAATAGTATGCGAGAAGGTTATTAGGAACTGTATCTGAGGTCAGCAGCTGTGGATTACAAGGGAAGGGAGTAAGGGTGGGCAGAGGGAGTTGAGATGTCGTTGAGTCTCAGAAGATCCTATAGGGATTTCTCAAGCTGGCATGAGAACAACTTCAGAGTTGTTTTGGTTTGGAGTAAAAGGGATAGAAAACTGACATCACTCATTGGATATAGGCTTCCCTAGGAAGGGGGCATGCTTTAGTTATATATTTGTCCTAAATAGTAACTCCAAATCTAGTGGCCTAACACAATCATTAGTACTCTTGCCTCTATGATTCCAGAGCTGACTGGATGTAGCTAGCTAAATAGTTCTTAGGGGGGCAGTTTGGTGGATAGATTGGGAGTCCAAGATGACTTGTCTAGTAGTCATTGCTAGTAAGAACCTCAGGTCTGGCTCAGCAATCTGGAACATCCACTCAGGTGGCCTTTCCATGTCATCTAAATGTCCTTATAACAATCAGCTTTTCAAAAGAGCAAGTACTTCAAGAACGATAGAGAACCAAGTAGAAGTTGGAGTGCCTAGTATGACTTAGCTTAAGAAGTCATGCTTCTGGTTTAGAAAACTCCAAAGGTCTGCCCATGTTCAAAGGGAGTGAGTGGACACAGAGCACGGTGTTCTGAATGAGTCTTCCAGTTTTTTCAGACATTTATCTTTTAATTTATCCTTTATAAATGTGATTGTATTACTAAGCCTTTAATTCCTATTAATTAACTAGTCATTGAAATAAATAAACTTTCCAGTTAATAGTAACTTAAATTAATAACTTATTTATGTTGGTCAGTGAGGGGAAAAATATGTTGATACATACGACTCATATTATGTGGGGAGTTTTATTTAGAGAATGTGAAAATGAGACGTGATTCCCAAGTTTTCCTCTGGAAGCAGGTGCTGGGCCTCTTGTGTGAACATGAGTGCTGCATGGAGCTGGTGATCTTCCCTGAGCCTTAGCATTTCTTCCTCTCCTTTTGTCTTCACTGTTAACTATTTGTTTCTCTCCTATTACAGACAATTCATCACAGAGGCTTACTTTGTATAGTTTTCATTTGTATGCAGGGGGCAAATGCTGATATATTCCATATTATTTTCAATAGCAGAGTTTAAGTACTCTTTCCCTAGACAGTTTTCACATTCTTAAGTCTGTGTATGCCTTTGTGATTGTGTGAGCATATGTTTATAGTAACACAATGCACTCATTATGACACAGCATTGAAGTCAGATTTTTCTAAACTGTAACAAAATGTAAAAGTCTTAACTGAAATTGTGAATATTCAGCCCCGTGTAATTTGCTTTTAATGGGACCCACACAAATGACACTAGTGTTTTGTTTCTTCTTCATTTTCAAGAATTTTTGTTTCACATGTAAAAAATTATGAGCTTTCTGAGCATTTCTTGGTTACTTTAGTTTCAACACATAAAGGACTTGAATTACTTTCAAAAATACAATGTATGAAGAAAAAATTAGAAGCCCCAAATGCGTTTGCACAAGACTACGGACAAAGAGTCACTACACTTTTAACTGAAGCCTACAAGTCAAACTTTTCCCACTGTTTTATGCATAGTTCTAATACAAATTAATTGAGGTTTAAATATATCATTAATTTCAAGAAATCAATGAATTTTTTAAACGTTCATTCCTAAAAATGATTCAAATTTCCCATTAATAATGACAATGGTGATTAAAGGTAAATTATTATTGTTCCTTATAAACATGCATTTTGTGGTTACATTTGCATTCACCTTCTTACTTCGTCTCTACATATGTCTCTAGTTTGCCAACCATTTATCTAGGAATCTTAAGAAGTTAACCAACCATAAAGCTTATCTTCCTTCTGATAACTTTTATCAATCACTTTATGTCATTAAAAATATTAGCTACGATAGTAAGTTCATTTTAAAAATGTACCTGTACCACAAGATTCTGATTTAAAAATCTCATGATAATCAAAGATGCTATTGTTCTCAGGAGTAACAATTTCATACTACACAACTTGGGGGAGACTGGAGAGCATTATGCTGAGTGAACTAACTCAATCTCATAAGGAAAAAATACTGCATAAGTCCATAATTGTAAAAATATAAGGATAACTAATAAAACGTGTATGGGAGCCCCAGGAGGGAAGAGACAGTAGCTGAGGTGTGAGGTGTGAGGATGAGGAGGGGAGAAACCACACGGTTGCACCATTTGGTGGGTGAAGGAAGGCAGCGGAAGGAAAAGGGGAGGTTTGGGGTGAAAAGACAGGGTAATGATGAGCAAGGTGCAATGATGATTAATTTTATAAAACATAATGCATGAGAATGATTGTATGAAACACAATGTGAATGAGAAAAAGTGTGAAACACAATGCATACAAACTTTGTAAGCAAACCAATGTTTAAAAAATTCTATTGTTCTATATATGAGCTTGTTTAAGAAAGTACATAATACAACTCGAGAAGCTCTGGTATATTCACACAATGGAATACTATGCAGAACAGAAAAATAAGGAACTCAGGAAATATTATGCTAAGTGGATGACCCTAGAGGACTCTATGCTGAGTGAAATATCTCAGTCACAAAAGGACAAATATTGCATAGGGCCACTATTGTAAAACAGGACTGACAGTGGGGTGGAGGGAAGGCAGAGAAAAAGGGGAGAAATTTTAAAAAAAGGATTTTAGAAATATAAAATGCACGGTCATGTACTATTACATATTTGGAGGAAAAGTACTTTAGGTATGTAATCAGGAGAGTCGAGTCCTTGGAAAAAGGATTTGGGGAAAGGCGGAAGGTTAGCAAAAGAAAGGGCAATTCTCAGAGAGATAGACTGACACAGTGACCGTGAAAATGGGCTTGAGCAAGGGGGAGACCATAACGATGGTGCCAGGCAAGTTTCCGATTTTGTTCAGAGAGTTGTTGTGAGTTGTAGTCAACAGAATGGCATTCAACAACACAGTATCTGGTCTTTAGTTTTCTTAATTTGAACTGCAATGTCAACTTCTATTGAGAATTAAAATTTGGTCTTTTTTAATATAAAATTATGCCATATTTATTCATCCATCACTTACACAGCACTACTGTGTGCAATTTACTGTTGGTTTTTTAGGTGTCAGAGATACAGAGGCATATTTTCTTCCATATCATTAATTCTAATACTCACAATGTTTGATCACCAAATTATTACTTTCAGAGAACTATAAAACTCAAATATTAACTGCACTGTCACTATAAAACTAATCATGGGGAAAAAAGCAGCTACCCGCTGAGGAAGACTTTTAGAAGAATGAAGGAAAGCCAGCAACATCAGTGACAGCAGCATTGCACAATTTTTCAGGGCTGGTGCACTAAGAGTCACTTTTAGGGGTGATGATCCAATGGTAAGCAATGCTGGGAACCACCAGAAGGCAAAAGATGGTATGAAAAATTCTGCAAAAGAGGAGAAGGACTTAAATGCCCTTAAATGATGTCCCTGTGCATTGGAATCAGGAGTTTGTGGGCCAGAGAGCTTTGAGGAACAGCAGCATCCTTATTGTCGTTAGGGGCGGTACAGTCGATTCTTCGTCCGTGCAAAATAGATTGCAGCGTTCTGTGCTCGTGTGCTACTGTCACAGCCTCTGCTATGCTCAAGCTCATTGTTGCAATCACTTTATCAATTCATCTCTTTGTGGGTGTTTCCTTCACTAATCCTCTACTTTTCTGAGCAGAAAGTCCTTCTCTAGCACAAATTATAACATACCCCTCCTGATAACATGCCCAAAGTATGTAAGTAGCATCCTTGGGTCATTTTAATTACATGGTTTCATGTTATCTATGACTAGCAGGTGCTGGGTGTAGTTTTGCAGTAAAGTAAGTGGGCTCCAAGTGACTAAAAGTCTGCCTATTTGGGCTACTCCATTCACCAGCTGTCATTAACACATCTTGACTGCATGTTCAGTCGATTTCAGACAGCAAGGTTTGGTAAAAATGCTCAGTTGCGTCCTCTTTGGCTCTAGATGTAGGAGCGTTTATTTGAGTCATGTTAATGGATCTTCTCTGTATGTGTACGGATATTATCCTATCACTCACACCATTGTATTTCAGAATAGAATTTGAAATTGACTTTTTGTCTATGAATGTAACACCATTCTTCTTCTGTTTTTCATTCCTTGCATAATATATCATATGATTATCTGATTCAAAGTGGCCATCTCATCTCACTAATGCCTAGTATGTCAATAAGGCTGGTCCATCTCATCTCACTAGTGTCTCATATGTCTATATTCATGCGTTCTAGTTAATTTTTAACAGTTTTCAGTTTTCCAGCATTTAAGCTATGTACTTCCCATGTTCCAATTTCCAAAAGATGTTTGTTTCTGTTTTTCCTCATTTCAACTGACTTCTAATCTGGGCTCTACCAATATACCCCAGAAAGCATCAAAAGAAGATGGAGGGAATACATTAAATCATTGTACCAGAAAGAACTGATTGACACTGAAAAATTTCAGAAGTACCATATGAACAGGAGCCAATGGTAATGAAGGATGAAGTAGAAGCTTTATTTAAGGTACTGGCAAAAAAAATAATGTCCCGGGAATTGATGGGATGCCAACTGACTTGTTTCAATTATCAGTTGCACCCTTGGATGTACTCACCCGTCTATGTTAGGAAATTTGGGGGACAGCTGTCAAGCCAATGAATTGGAAGAGGTCTGTATTTGTTCCAATTCTCAAGAAAGGTGATTCAACTGAATGTCGAAATTATCGAACAATATCATTAATATCACATATTGAAGATCACTCAAAGATGGCTAGAGGAATTAGTAGTACATAGATAAGGAAGGAGGATTTAGAAGAGGCCGTGGCGTCAAGGATATCATTGCTGATGTTAGATGGACCTTGGCTGAAAGTAAGGAATGCCAGAAGAATGTCTTTTTGTGCTTTATTGACTATGCAAAGGCATTAGACTGTAGATGATCACAAGTTGTGGACGACACTGATAACAGGAAACCCAGAGCACTTGATTGACTCGTGAGGCACCTATACCTGGACCAGGAGGTTGTTGTGAAAACAGAGCAGGGGAACTGCATGATTTAAAATTGAAAAGAGATTGTGTAAGGGTTGTATTCTCTCTCCATTCCTATTCAATCGGTATGCTGAGCAAATTATCCAAGAAGATGGACTCTTAGAAGAGGAGTATGGCATCAGGATTAGAGGAAGACTCAACAATAACCTGCAGGTTATTATAAAGATGACACAACCTTGCTTGCTGAAAGTGAAGAGGACTTGAAGCACTTGTTACAGAAGATCAAGGAATGCAGCCTTTGTATTTCTTTGTATAGTTTGCATCTCAATGTCAAGAAAAGAAAGATTTCTACCACTGGGCTGATAGGCAGCATCATGATGAAAGGAGAGGAGATTGAAACTGTCAAAGCTTCATCTTGCTTGGATCCACAATTAACACCCTTAGAACCAGTAGTCAGGAAACAAGGAGTCACATTGCACTAAGAAAATCTGCAGTTAGGGACCTCTCCAAATTATTGAGGAGTAAATGATGTTACTTTGAAGATGAAGGTGCATCTGATTCAGGCCATGGTCTTTCTTATTACTTGCTGTGCATCTGAGGGTTGGACAATAAATAAGGATAACAGAGGAAGAACTGACACCTTTGAGCTGTGGTGTTGGAGCAGAGCACTGAGCATCCCATGTACGACCAAGAGAACAAATAGCTTTGTCTTGGTGAAGGGTGCAGCTGAAGTGGTCTTTGGAGGCAAGAATGAGGAGGCTTTGTCTCATATGCTTTGGGAATGTTGCTACGAGGAGCTACTCCTTAGAGAAAGACATGATGTTGGGAAGGGTAGAAAGTTGGCAAAGGAAAGGCAGGCCCTCAACCTGGTGGATTTACAGTAACTGCTACAGTGGACTCTTGTGTGTCAGGAAGTGTGAGGATGGTGCAGGACAGAGGGTCCAGATCTTTTGTTCATAGAGTCATTCACTATGAGCCATACTTGACTTCACCTAACAAAACCAACATCTGGACCAGTGAAACAACTACATACAAATTTGTACATAGCACTGGCAGGCTTTTTGAGTTAATGACCCTTAGCTTGTTACGAAGAAGTAAGCAGCCTGGTTCCAATACACGGAGGCCAAGAATGAGATGAAATAAGGATAGTTTTAAAAGAATTTTTATCTCATGTATTAATGTCACATCAAATCTTTTGTCCTCAAATAGTAAATTCGTGTCTTGATGTTCTGGAAAGTTTATTTTTCGATAGCTTGCTAATTAAAATTACGTCATGTTAAGGTAGTGGTAAGAAGCTGTGCTACAATCCCAAAGTTATGCAGTTCAAATCCACCAGCTGCTCTGTGGGAAAAGGATGAATAATTTCCTCCCATGCTATTAACTTCCTCTGAAAAATCTGGTGGATGATAAGCTATGGATTGGTTTAAATTCGATGACACAAAACAACAATATTCATATTCATAACAATGATATAAAGCCATAATTTAAACATTCTTTTAAAATACTTTGATTTTTCTTTTCTAGAAATCGCGATGGGAAAGTCTGTTAGGGACCTCTCTAAAATACTCAAGAGCAACAGTGTCTCTCTGGAGACTAAGGTGCACGTGATACAGGCCATGGTATTTGCAATCGCTTGTTATGCATCAGAGAGTTGGACAATGACTAGGGAGGACAGAAGGAGAGTGGATGCTTTTGAGCTGTGGTGCTGGAGAAGGGTACTGAATGTACCATGGACTGCCAGGAAACAAACAGCTTCATCTTGGAGAGGATTAAACCAAGCTACTCCTTGGAGGCAAGGATTCTGGGGCTTCGTCTGACATACTTTGCACATGTTGCCAGGAGGGACAGGTCCTTGGAGAGGGACATCATGCTTGGGAGGGTGGAGGGACAGCGCAGGAGGGGAAGACCCTCTATGAGATGGATTGATTCGGTGACTGGGGTAATCGGGATGGGTGTGTCAGAGGCAGTGTGGTTGGCGCAGAATAGAGCAGGGTTTAGGGCTGTTGTGCATAGTGTCGCTATGAGTCGCAAACGACTCGACGGCACATAACAACAACAACAACAGAAATTTATATATGCTGGGATGCATGGATTACAAATTATTTAATCCCTTAGAGTGGCTGAAAAAGAACTCCTTAATGAAGTGTTCTGCATATTCTTGTTTTTCACTTTTTCTTGCATTATAAATACTATCATCCATTCAAAGATTATTTTCTAGAGGTTTTATAAGCTGTTGGTTCTTTAGTAAATATTCCTTTAGCTAAAACTAGATATTGTTTTCTGCAAATCTGCTAAACCAGACAAAGAAAAGAGTAGCATGTTTGATCCTCAGAAAACAAACAAGAGCACAGAAACCATCATCAATCCTTCAGCACATCTGAGCACAACTGGAAATATTAAAGGAGTGAAGGTGTCTGCTTACAAAACATTAGTAAAGTTGAACTTATTTTTAAAGATAGAAATAGACATAACAGAAAGTCTGAATTGGTTTGCTTCATCCAAGAAAGTGTAATTTGTAACTGTAATTTTGTTCCACTGAACTAGGTGTGAAAAACTCTACCACTGTTAATCATCAAAGGAGGAGACTGCTCATCTTTCTCCTGAAGAGCAAATAGTGGACTTCATTAGTCAGTGTTTTAATATACTATACATAACAGTAGTTGTTCAGGGGGATAACAATGGGCTCCTAATAAAGATTTACTGCTTCAGAAACCCAGCGGGCACAATGATTCTCAGTCAACTCCATACAGTGGAGTTACACGTGAGGCTGCAGACAGCAAATGGTGTTTGCTGAGAAATCTTCAAAGTGAAAATGGGCACAGCTCAGGCCTATTACTCCACTTTCAGAGGGGTGTCCATTTCATTTATTGTATATTTTAAGGGTTTTAAAAATACTTTTAATTTTACTTTATTAATTTTAATGAACATTTACAGATATTTTGGATTTCCATTCATTCATTGTTGCATTTTTCTCCTTGCCCACCCCTCCCCCCAGTTTTCTCTTCTCTTTGAAAAGTAAAAGTTTCTACATATTTGAAAATTCTCTCGAGAGAGTATTAGAAGCCCACAATTCAAATTGACAAATAACTGAAATTTAACACTGAATGGTAAAATTGTAAAGATAGCTATTTACCAGGCAGCAAATATTGTTATGTGCAACCCTATGCACAATAGCTCTGAACCCTGTTCTATCCTGAGCCAATTTCACTGTCTCTGACACACCTACCCTCATTACCTCAGCTATTGGGTCAATCTCGTTTGGGGTCTTCCTCTCCTGCACTGTCCCTTGACCCTTCGAAGCATGATATTTTTCTTCAAAGAATGGCCCCTCCTGGCTACTTGACCAAAGTATATGAGACAGCATCTCAAGATTCTTGCCTCCAAGGAAGAGCTTGGTTTGTCCCTCTCTAAGGCAGACCTGTTGGTTCTTTTGGCAGTCCATGGTATGTTAAAAAGTCTTGTCTGGTACCACAACTCAAAGGCATAAATTCTTCTTCTGTCATCTTTGGTCATTGTCCAGTTTTCTGATGCATAGCAAGTGATTTGCAAAGACCATGGCTTAGATCAGGTGCACCTTAGTGTCTATGAGAGCAAATGTAAAATATAAGTTCCTGGTTCTTATTTTTATTTTTTTATTATAGGAAAAAGAATAGACTTATAGCTAAAAGAGAAACTATGCTAATAAAAGTTTTAAACACAATTAAGTATACATAAATGCATTGGTAAAAAATGTATTCCATTTTTTCCTTAGTTGAGACATTTAGTAAAACAGTATTTATACTTTAGAAACAGATAATTTTACAACAAAACTTGAAAAAGGATATGGTTCTCGTAATATTTCAGTAAGTTTAATCTTTGTTTGTCTAGTTTTGTTAACACCATTTAGCCGATGCATGGTAAGATAATATGAAATCAGTGGACTCAGACCTCCAAGATTCAAGAGAATACTGCTGAACTCTGGACCAGTGCTAATATAATGGGACTGAAAAGAGGGGGGGGAATCCAGACATTATTACTTATAAAGAATTTTTAATTAAACAATTATAAACTGTACTATAATTATAGAAAACCCCCTATATTTTGATATACCGAAATAAAAGGGAATTCTTCTTAAGCATCCTCTTAATTAAAGAATTTACTAAAATATGAGTCTACACGGTAAGGCTTTCATGCTCTTCCAGGCTATTAGTAAACCTGAAGAGGTCAATTAAAATTATTTAGTCTGAGCAACATCAAAACTAATGTAGAGAATAAACAGAGCCTCAGAAAGAGAGGCAGGAAAAACATATGAAGAACTAGTGCCTGAAAACTTTCTGAATTTTATGAAAATAGATCAAAGAAGACCAGTGAACTCTGAGCAGGATAAAAGACAGCCACATCTTGGCATATCATAGTATCATAGTAAAAATGTTAAAAGACACAGAGAAATTCTTAACAACAAGAAGAGAAAAACAATTCATGACAGACTCAGGAACATAATGAGAACAATGAAGGCGAAAAGGTAGAACAGTGACATATCTAAAGTGTGATGAAAAAAACACCAAAAGCTTGTCAACAAAGATTTAAAAAATAATTATGAATAAAAGTATAAAAATCATACTGGTTTTTCATTCAATAACTTATTTTGTTTTATAAATTAATTATAATTAATTAGGAGTAATTAATTACAATGTCTGATCAACCCCTTATCTTTTATTGTTTTTACTTTCACCCAATTTATCTGTTTAATTTTTACTCTTCTTTTCTATCTGCATTGCCCATCTGAGAACATTTCTGTGTGTAAAGCTTTCTTTAGCTTTTTATAATAGTGGTCTTAAACTGTAATTGTCCTTTTGTGACTGTTTCATATAATTCAACATAATTTCGTCTCTGTTGTGCAGTATTTCATTACTTCTTTATCATTTTCTAGAGATATATATCACTCTATTGTGTGAATGTAGTATAGTTTCTTCAGCCATTTGTCTGTTGATGAACATTTGTTTCCAACTCTTTGATATTGTAAGTAAGGCTCAACTATTTGTTCTAGGTTTTCAAATTTGCTTAAGTATAGTATTTAAAACATTCTGTAATTATTCTTTTATTTCAGCTTGTTCTGTGTTGTATCACTCATTTTATTAGCTTCTCCTTTTCTTTTATTAGATTTATGAATTTTATTAATCCTTTCAAAGAACCAACTTCTAATCTTGTTAAGTCTATGTTTTAGGGTTTTTTTCTGTTTCATTTCTTTTTAAATTTTATTTTATACTGGTTTACATACCAAGTTCATAAAGTTAGTATACATTATTTTTCATTTAACTTTGATCATGTTGTTGTTACGTGCTGTCGCGTCAACACGACTCATAGCTTACTATGCACAATAGCTCTGAGACCTGCTCCATCCTGGGCCAATTTAATTGTCTCTGACTGCTTACCCTCATTACCAAAGTTACTGTATCAATCCATCTCATCCGGGGTCTTCCTCGACTGTGTTGTCCCTCTACCCTCCCAAGCATAATGTCTTCCTCAAAGGACTGGTGCCACCTGGTCACATGCCCAAAGTATGTGAGACACAGCCTCAAAATCCTTGCCTCCAAGTAGCATCTTGGTTTTTCCAGGACAGATCGGTTCATTCTCTTCACAGCCCATTGTATGTTCAATATTCTTCTCTAGTACCACAACTCAAAAGCATTAATTAATCTTATAATAGCTTTATTATTTCCTTTCTTCTGGAGACTGTAGGCTTCGTTTTCTGTTCTTCTGATCATCAGAGTTGTTGGGGTAAGGGAATGATGTTGTTTCTTTTGCCTTTTTATGTGTGCATTTTTTGCTACAACTTGACCTATTAATACTGCTTTTATCTATGTTCCAAAGATTTCAGTATGCTGTGTTTTAATTTTCATTTGTTTCAACAGATTTTTTCTTCCCCCCCCCTTTAATTTCTTCTGTTAGCCAATGGTGTTTAGCAGGTTGTTATTAAGTTTCCATTTGCTTGATTTTCTCCCTCACTTTTATCTTCCCATTGTTGAGTTCTAGTTTTATAGTACTGCAGTCTGAGGAGGTGTTGGGTAGTCTTTCAATGTTTTTTAATTTTTTTAATATTTTCTATAAAGAATTGTATGGCCAGAAGACAACAATCATAAATATTGCTCCAGGATCCTTTAGGACAGAAGAGACTTTCTAGCAAGTGTAGTTTAATTTAAATAGCTTAAATTATTAATTTTAAAAAATGATTGGATATGATTTATTATTGATTCCACTTCCAACTTTTGTGGGAAAAATTAGACTTTTCTACTTGTTTGTGCTTCTTAGTACTATTTTACTGATAGTTCTCTAGTTTCTTTTGCTAATGTTTGTTCACTTGTTCACTTTATATATTTTTATAAATAATGTGCTTCAATATTCCTAACAGCTCCAGAATTATTTTAAATAGTGGTGGCACTAACCGAAAAAAAATTAATTCATTCACAGTGAAAACTTAATGTCAATAGTTCACAGATCCCAATTCCTTTAAGAGAAACTGGATTTTAAGGATTTGAACAGAAAAGAGCAGATTTTTAAGGGTCTAAACAGGAAAGAGCAGAACTAGGTACTAAAGAAATGGCCATAAAACAAGGTTTTTATAGTCAAATTAACCTCAGCACCTTTATAAGGTAGCAAAGAATGAACTAGAAAGTCCAAGATATGTCCCCCCCTCTGATAATTTGGTAAAAAATAATGTTTGATAATCACTAGGAAGTTAAACTTTGATTTTTGAGGTTTGAACAGAGAACTCAAAGGCATTCATTCAATACTTGGCTCCAACAACCTTTTGCAATATAACTATCATTGGTAAAAAAGATTACTGTTGGCTTAGAACAGTACTATTTTTCTATACTTCTTATATAATGCAGTAGTTTGAACTGAACATAATACACTGGTTATTGTCTGATCAGCATAGAATTGATTTTTTGGGTCAACCATATTCTATAACTAGCACATATTGGACTTTCTAGAAAAATTTTTGAAAAATATTTTTCAAGTATGCAATTTTTAAGCCAAGGCTTTATTTTCCTATACTTGCATATTTATAAATCTAGACCTTTATATAAGATCAGTATTTATCTTCTGAAATTAGGTATGTTACTCTAGACTATTGTCAATTTTGGTGATACAATATATTTGTGACAGTTGTAATCTTTATGACTTCCATGTAGCTACTGGCAACTATGCAAAGCAATGATAAAATAGTTTGTAAAGGGCAGGGTTAACAATTCAGTAATAGGATGTACTAATAAAGAAGTATCTTCAATGTGTTTTCTTTCCTTAATTACAAATCTGTTCAAATTTTTTCAATTTGTAAACAAGGGAATAAAGACTATTTTCAGTGCTTTCTGAAAACTAGAAAAAAAATTCTTTTGGTTTCTTTATTTTTAAATCTATAAATTTTGCCCTAGAAAGAGCTAAAGTGACATAGTTTTTGATCCAAAACTAATGCTAAGAGATCAGAAGTTTCTATCCTTAATACCCATAAATATTTCTTTGTCTACACTGTGATGGTTGGAGTAAGGTAGGAAAAGAATCTATGCCGTTGTGTGTACGGTAGAGTCAGAATCGACCCAGCACTGACACCACAGCAGGTTTTCAGAGGCAGTTAATCGCATGGGAGGAGCCTTTCTCCCATGGAGCAGCTGGTGGCCTTGAACTGTGTGCTTTTGGGATTATAGCACAGCGTCTTGCCACTAGGCCACCAGAGTAAATACCTGAATTATTAAAGACCAGGAAATATATTAATACTGATTTTTTTAGAAAATAGTTTTTAATATAGGATTAGTTTATAATTTTATATAACTGGTTAGACATGATATTTTAGACAAAAGCTTAGGAAAGAATTTCAAGCCAATAACCATGTCAAGTCTGAGATAAAGCAACATAGAGCAACAAATACATGGGATTTCTCTTTGCTAGGTATTTATGGACATAAGCACAGTAGAAGTTGTGAAGATGTCGTAGGATTAGACAGGATTTCCTTTTGTTACACGTTAGGTCCCTTTGAGTCAGGAATAATTTGGAGACACCTAACAACAGATGTTTTCAAGAACGTGGAGAAACTAAGCAGTCAAGACTCAAGTGTAGCAATATTTAAATGTGGTCAGTTATTTCAGGACTGTGGATTGAGAGACTGGACAGGCCGTCAACCACTGCTGGATATTTCACTACAAGTTTCCCCTGTGACCCTAATTTATGCTTCTTGAGCTCAGAGTTCTATAAAAACCATCCAAAGGAAGCCTTTAAATGTTGAATCAAATAGAGAAAGTACCAAGAATTTTTGTTAGACAAGATAGACACTGTCCCTTGCCCCCCTTCATTAAAGATGAGGATATTTCCATATTAAAATAGACTTTGGTATAAAGATTAAAGCTTGGAAGGAGGAGTGGCATCCACTTCCACAATAGCTTGCCTTCGGAAACCCTATGAACCTGGAGAGAGGATGAAAAGCACCCAAGTGTTAAGGACTCTCCTTCATAGGGTCGCTATGAGTCGCTGAGACTCAATGGCACTTAACAACAACAACAGCATAAAGATTAAACCCCAACAAATATCTTTGATTATTAATTATTTTCTAAAATAGATACAAAGAATGCAATAACCACCATTGACTAAATAAAGCTAAATTGACTAATGATATTGCAAATTAAACAAGTAAGAGTATTTTTAAAATAATTATTATTTCCAAACCTTCATTGCTGGTTTTAGTAATTTTGATTCTTCCTTGGATGATGTTGCCAAATCTGTTTTCTGTTTCACGGTTTCAAAGTCTATAGCTAAAAGAAAAATTAAAATATTGTCTTAAATTCTGTTAACTTCTACCCCCCAAAATGATATGCTACCATTTATGTTTTCTAGCAATGTCTCCATTGTGTGAAGATGGATGATAGAGTGCCAGGATACTAATATAGGTGGCTTGCTCAGAGCTGATTATCTTAATTTTTTTCTTATTTGTCAGAGATTTGTTGTACTGTTGTTATGTGCAGTTGAGTCACTTGCACCTCATAGCAACCCTATGTACAACAGCCCTGAACTCTGCTCTGTCCTGTGCCAATCGCACTGTCTCTGACACTCCCATCCTGATTACCCCAGTCACTCAATCAATCCACCTCATACAGGGCCTTCCTCTCCTGCGCTGTCCCTCCACCCTCCCAAGCATAATGTCCTTCTCCAAGGACAGGTCTCTCCTTATAACATGTCCAAAGTATGTTAGATAGAGCTTCAGAATCCTTGCTTCCAAGGAGCCACCCGGTTTAACTCTTTCCAGGATGAATCTGTTTGTTTTCCTAGCAGTCCATGGTATTCTCAATACTTTTTTCCAGCACCATAGCTCAAAGGCATCAATTCTCCTCCTATCCAACTTGGTCATTGTCCAACTCTCTGATGCATAACAAGTGATTGCAAAGACCATGGCCTGTATCAGATGCACCTTAGTCTCCAGAGAGACACCAGTGCTCTTTAGTACTTTGGAGAGGTCCCTAACAGCAGACTTTCCCATGGCAATATGCCTTTTAATTTCCCGGCTACTGGTATTTACAGTGTATAAAATTCATGGTTTTACATGATCTCACTTTTCCTGCAGAGTTATGTGGACTAGGTTACATTTTCCACACAAGCTGGTGGCTTTGAACTACATGCTTTTGGGATTGCAGAGCAGCTTATTCCTCCTAGCCCATCACAGCCTTTTAAGTAAATTTAAATTAACAAAAATCAAGAAATTCTGTGACATGCTCTACATTATGAAGAAGCCGACCTTAGAATATATAGAACTTAAATTAGAACTGCTCTGAAAAAGACATTTTGATCTGGCATCCAACAGGCAAGAGGTTAAAAGGAGAGAGAAAAATCATGTAGAAATGAGCAAAATATATGTCATCTGTTAAGAAAAGCATAATTGTCATTTTGTTTCAGCAACATGGGAAATGGTAACATAATTTTAAAGAAAATATTACACAACCATGTATATAGTCTATCCTATTGGTTCTATTCTCTTATTATGCCTCTCAAGCTTTTTTCAGATCCTTACAAACAAATTCCCCCAAGTCCTCACAGTTTCTCTATATGCTGACCCAGTCATAGATTTGTATATTGCCTACATCCCTACATACAGACCCAACCTCTCACTTCTCTCTGTGTAACTCATTGTCTAAATTAACAAACTGATATATTAAGGACCATTCTCCAATGTTATAAAATAAAACAAAATTCATTCTCCAAGTAAGTATAGGTTAACAATGTATATATTATTGTGAATAACCTCCAAGAGAAGTAATAAAGTTAAAATGTTAATAAATGTACTTTTCTAAAAATGAGGTGCTTATGTACATATATGTAAGGAATCACTAGCATCCGTGGGTTTCATGAACTCTAAACTAAATTTAATAAATGTAAAGCTATGAGCATTCTATCACCACTTTATTCAGAATGGTATTAGAAGTTCTATCCAGGCCAATAAAGCCAGATAAAGAAATAACAGCCATCCAAATTGGCAAAGAAGTGGTGAAATTGTCTCTATATGCAAAAGACATAATAGTATACACAAAAAAATCCCAAAGATTCAACTGAAAAACTGTCAAACCTAGTAGACCAATTTAGTAGAGTTGCAGGATATAAGATCAATATACAAAAACCAGTTGGACTTATCTACAACAAAAAAGAAAGCAAGGAAAAGGAAACTAGAAAAGCAATACTATTTATAACAGCCAACCACAAGATGAAATGCTTAGAAAGAAACCTACCTAGAGACACAAAAGGTTTGTATAAGGAAAACTACAATATACTATTAGAAGAAATGATAAGAGACTTCTAAATGGAAAAATATTCCCTGTTCATGGATATGAAGTTTGAATATTGTGAAAATGACAGTCCTACCAAAAGCAATCCACGTTCCACACAATCTCAATACAGACACTAAATTCATTCTTTAAGAAGATGTTGTTGTTGTTATGTGCCATCGAGTCATTTGTGACTCATAGCAACCCTATGTACAAGAGCCCTAAATGCCATTCTATCCTGTGCCAACCTCGCTGTCTCAAACACATTCATTCCCACCACTCCACTCACAGAATCAATCCAGCTCATCGAGGGTCTTCCTCTCCTGCACCATCCCTCCACTCTCCCAAACATGATGTCCCTCTCCAAGGACCAGTCCCTCCTTGCAACATGCCCAAAGTATGTCAGACGAAGCTTCAGAATCCTTGACTCCAAGGAGCATTCTTGTTTCACCCTCTCCAGGACAAACCTGTTTGTTCTCCTAGCAGTCCATGGTATATTCAACACTCTTCTCCGGCACCACAACTCAAAGGCATCGATTTTCTTTCTATCATCCCTATTCACTGTCCATCTCTCCGATGCATAGCACGTAATTGCAAAGGCTATAGCCTCGATCAGGAGCACCTTAGTCTCCAGCTTGACATTGTTGCACTTCAGTACTCTTGAGATGGCCCTCACAGCTGACTTTCCCAATGCAATTAATCTCCTGATTTCTTGGCTGCTGTTACCAAGAGTGTTGACTGTGGAGTCAAGTAAACTAAAACTGTTAACTATCTCAATCTCTTCATCATTCATACTGATGGCGCCAATTGGCCCAGTGGACAGAATCTTTGTTTTCTTGATATTGAGCTTCAATCCATATTGAAGACTGCAGTCCTTGACCTTCTGCAGCAAGTGCTTCAGGTCCTCCTCAGTTTCAGTGAGCAGGGTGGTGTCATCTGCCTAACGCAGGTTGTTAACGATTCTTCCACCTCAGAAAAAGGCAATTTGAGTTTTGTTTGGAAAAAGAAGAGATGTAGAATGAGGAAAGCTCTCCTCAAAACATATTACACACCTGCAGTAATCAAAACAACATGGCATTATTCCTAAGACAAAGAAATCAATGAATTTGAGAATATAGAAATAAACCCATCAACCATCATTCAACTTACATTTTACAAAGTAGTAAGACCCATTAAATGGGGAAACAGCATCTTTAACAAATGATATTGGTAAAACTGGCCATCCGCTTGCAGAAAATGGAAACAGGATCCATATCCACAACAACTTGAAACAGGATCTACCATACTCAAAAATCAACTCAAAGTAGATGAGGGAATTTGGGGTAAAACTTAAAAACATAAAGAACATAATAGACAAAGTAAGACCAAAATGAGGCTTGTGAACCAAAATGCACAAGCTTGAGAAGACAAAAATCCCTGTGTATATAAAAAAAAAAAACAAACCAACTTTCTCCAGCAGAGTAAAAAGAAAGCCCACAGATGTGGACAAAAATAGTTGACAACAACATTTCAGATAAGGATATTATAACAAAATTTACAGAATCCTATAGGGTTTCCACAGAAAAAAGACTGATAACCCAACCACAAAATGGGCAAGACATGAAAAAAACCTTCACGAAGGAGGACATTCTAGCCAAGAAATGATGGAATGGTCAAAATCATTAGCAACAGAGAGATGCAAATCAAAACAGTAACGAAAAACTACCTTACTCCAGCAGCAGCAGCAAAGTTTAACAAAACAGCAAACAATATATGTTGGAGAAGATTTGGAGAAATCAGAACTCTTACTCACTGCTGACGGGATTATAAAATGGTATAACTGCTATGGAAGGCATTTGATGTTTACTCAAAAAGCTGAGCAAAGAAATTCTGTATGACCCAGATATTCCTCTGCTAGGAATATATCCCAAGGAAACCAGAACATGAATGAACATTTGTCCACCTATTTTCATAGATGCATCATTCACAATAGCAAGAAAATGGAAGGACCCAAATGCAAACGAGTGGTAGCACTAAAGAACAACAAATTCATAAAATACAACTTGGGATAAACTTAAGAGCATTATGCTGAGTGAACTCAGTTTCATAAGGACAAATATTGCATAAGGCCATTATTGTGAAAATAGGCTAAATGAGCAAGATATGCATGAATATTCAAAAGGGAGCAAAGGGGGAAAGAAAAGGGGAAGAGGCAAAAATCACCGGAGTTTAGAGGGTGAAGGGTGAAGTAATGGGAAAGGCTCAATGGAGATTTGAAATGAAGAAGTGTTAATAGGCATAGAGCAATGGTTATTAATGACATTATAAAATATAATATATAGCAGTAGCAAAGTTTTAGCAGGATAGCAAATAATAAATGTTGGCGAGAATGTGGAGAGATAGGAACTCAAATATTGTTGGTGGGACTGAACACTCTGGAAGGCAGTTTGGAATTTTCTCAAAAACGTGAACATAGATATTCCATATGACCCAGATATTGCACTGCTTGGAATATACCATGGACAGCCAAGAGAACAAACAGATTAATCTAGAAGAGGGTGAAACCTGGATGCTCCTTGGGGGCAAGGATTTTGAAGCTCCATCTCACGTACTTTGGGCATGTGGCCAGGAGGGACTAGTCCATGGAGAAAGACATCATGCTTGGAACATGGAGGGATAGTACAGGATAGGAAGACTCCAGATGAGATGGATTTATACAGTAACTGGGATAATAGGGGTAGGTTTGTCGGAAGTGGTGAGACTGGCTCAGGACAGGGCAGGCTTCAGAGTCGTTGTACATAAAGGCCTCTCTATAAGTCGCAAGTGACTCGATGACACATAACAAGAACAACCTAAATCCTTAAGGAAAATAATATAGAAATATAGATAATTAACAGACATTTTTACTGGGAAAGTCTGCAATTAGGGCCCTCTCCACATTATTGAGGAGTAATGATGTCAGTTTGGGGACTAAGGTGAGCCTGATTTAGGCTATGGTCTTTCTGATCACTGCTACGCTTCTGAGAGTTGGACAAGGAATAAGGATCACAGAAGAAGAATTCAAACTGTTGAGCTGTGGTGTGGTGGTAGAGAAGAGTACTGAATATCCCATGGACTATGAAAGAACGAACAAATATTGCCTTGGAGAGGGTACAGCCAGAATGCTGTTTGGAGCACCTCACTTACTTTAGGCATGTTCCTAGGAGGGACTATTCCTTGGAAAGGGACATGATGCTCAGAAATGGAGAGGGTTACCAAAGGAGAGGAAGACCCTCAACCAGGTGGATTGACACAGTGACTGCTGAAATGGCCTCTAATGTGTCAGGAAGTGTGAGGAAGACACAGGATAGGACAGAGATCAGATCTATTGTTCATAGGGTTGCTATGGGTCTGACTTGACTTGACAGCACCTAACCCACAACAAAGTATTTGTTTAAATGACTTCAGTTACACTGAATTGTTCCAATTATAAAGACCTAAACATATGATAAATAGTCCATTATGCAGATGACACAACCCTGCTTGCTGAAACTGAAGAGGACCTGAAGCGCCTGCTACAGAGTGTCAAGGACTGCAGCCTACAATATGTATTGAGGCTCAATGTCAAGAAGACAAAGATTCTCAGCACTGGACCAATTGGCAGCATCAGGTTGGATGGTGAAGAGATTGAGATTGTACACAGCTTTAGTTTGCTTGGCTCCATAGTCAACAGTCTTGGCACCAGCAGCCAGGAAATTAAAAGTCACATTGC
>NW_006399914.1:4823426-4825390 GCF_000299155.1 Elephantulus edwardii
GAGTACTTTAGAGAGGTTCCTAACTGCAGACTTTCCCATCGCAATACGTTTTTTGATTTCCTGGCTACTGGTGCCAAGAGTGTTGACCGTGGAGCTCTATTACTCAATAATATTATAACTTGTAGTTTTAGTTTTCCATAAAATATAATCTCATGTAGCCCAGTTTCCATATGAGTCTCAATTATCTCAATTATAAAAGTGAGGGGTTTTTTTTGTATTCTAATTTATATTCAATTTATGTCCTCTTTTAAAAAAAATATGAGTCAATCACTTAGTTCGTTATTAGATGCCATCAAACTGGTTCTGGCTCTTAATGACCAAATAGGTCAGAGAATGAAACTCTGCCTGGTCTTGCAGGATCCTCACCATCAGTGCTATGTCTGGATGCACTGCTGAATCCACGGTGTCAATTCATCATCTTTTCTGCTGATATTCTACCAAGCACGATGTCCTTTTCTCATTGTTTGGCTCTTCCTAATAACGTGAGCTAAGTACATGAGATGAAATATCACTATCTTTGCTCTGAAGAAGCATTCTCACTACAATTCATTTTAGACAGATATTTTAATTTTTCAAGCACTCTATGGAATACCAATATTCTTCTCCAACATTGTAATTAGAAAGCATCAATCCTCCTCTGGTTTTCCTTATTCATTGCCCAGGCTTCAAGATGTACAAGAGGCAACTGAAAATGCCTTGGCTTCGGGTCAGGCACAGTTAGTTCCCAGTGTGACATCTTTGCTTTTAACACTTTAAAGCAGGTCTTTGCAACAGTTTTGCTCAATGCAAAACATTGCATTTCTTGACTGCTGCTTTCATGGATGTTGATTGTGAATTCAAGTAAAATGAATTTCAATATTTTCTCTCTTTATCATGATTTTGTTTATTAGTATAGTTGTGAGAAATTTTCTTTGTATTTTTTGTAGCATTTCTTTTCCATTTTTTTTTTTTAGCAAGAGAAAGAAACGGGTTTATTAGACATTCATAACAGACTGGGTCAGGACAGACTGACCCCTTTCTTATCTTACAAAAGGGTTTATATATCCTTTGTTTGTGGAGTGGGGTTTAAACAGCTGATTAGTGCATTCTTCTAATGGATGTATGGTGACCTTTGTCTCCTTTATCTTGTCCTTGAGTCTGTTGTCTTGCAACATTCTTTGAGAGTCTGTTTTTATTGCCAGATACCCCACATTCCTATTTCTTTTTTTGTTCTGTTTTTTATTTTTTATTATTAATTTTAATGAAAATTTACAGACTTTGGATTTCCATTCACTCATTGTTGCACTTTTCTCCCTGCCCCAGTACACTCTTCTCTTTGAAAAGTAAAAGAAAACTTCTTTCACTGTTTTATCTTTTCTTTATATTGAAGTGTAATTCATAATATGAAAGGATTTATGGATATTGTCCTGTCGCTCACCACATTGGATTTCAGGATGGATCTAGAAATGACTTTTTTAATTATGAAACCAACCCCATTCTTCCTCACCTTTTCATCCTCGGCATAGTAAATCATATAATCATCTGATTCAAAATGTCCCATGCCAAACCATCTCATTTTGCCAATACCTAGTATGTCATTATTTATGCGTTCCATTTCTTTCTTCACAATGTCCAATTTTCCTACATTCATGCTTCTCACGTTCCACGTTCTAATCACTAGTGTCTGCTTACAGCTGTTCTTTCTTCTCTGTATTTCCGTTTCAATTGCCATGTCTGCTAGTCCAAGTGATACTCTAAGTGTGCTCTATTGTACACAGGGTTTTTGAAGGCCTGTTTTTTCGGAAGTGGATGGTCAATCCTTCTTCCTAGTCTTAATCTTTAAATATATATAATAGTATCTGACAGACAAGCATTCCACAGAAAAGAGCAGATGAAAGACAATTGCCCAGTTATAGCAATGCCCAGTAGATTCAATGTTGCTGCCCACCCACACTTCCTTACTCCACCAAGAAATCTGGAGAACA
>NW_006399914.1:4826290-4837251 GCF_000299155.1 Elephantulus edwardii
AAGGTGTGCCTGATCTGGGCTATAGTCTTTGCAATTACGTGCTATGCATCAGAGAGTTGGACAGTGAATAGGGTTGATAGAAAGAGAATTGATGCCTTTGAGCTGTGTTGCTGGAGAAGAGTGTTGAATATACCATGGACTGCTAGGAGGAAAAACAGGTTTGTTCTAGAGAAGGTGAAGCCGGAATGCTCCATGGAGTCAAGGATTCTGAAGCTTTGTCTGATATACTTTGGGCATGTTTCACGGAGGGACTGGTCCTTGGAGAGGGACATCATGTTTGGCAGAGTGAAGGGGCAACGAAGGAGAGAAAGACCTTCGATGAGATGGATCGATTCTGTGACTGGAGCTGTGGGAATAAGTGCATTTGAGATGGCTAGGTTGGCACAGTATAGAACAGCATTTAGAACTCTTGTACATAGGGTCACTATGAGTCGCAAACAACTCGACAGCACATAACAACAAACAATTCATAATAAAGGCTCTACAGTCTTTAATCTTTATTAGTCAGTGCTACAAGTCCTCTTCACTTTCAGCAAGTAAGGTGTGTCATACTGCTTAATACAGATTATTAATGATTCTTCTGTTTTGTTGTTATGTTCTCCATATTGTCCAGCTTCTCACATTATTTGCTCAGCATACATAATGAATACTTTAATGGCAGAATACAATCATAACACACATGATTTCTAATTTTAAACCCTGTAGTAGTGTTTTGTTCTGTTAAAATTATTTCTTGGTCTTTGTATAGATTCTGTATGAGGACAATTAAGTATCTGGAATTTCCATGTTTTGTAATGCTATCTATAATTTGTTATGGTATACAAAGTAAGTTACTTTGTAAAGCTAATAAAACACAGGCAAACATCATTCTGTTATTTCTTGATTTCTGCCAAGACCTATTAGACATCAGCAAATATATCCTTTGTTCCATGTCCTTTTCTGAATATGACAGTTCCCTACTGAGTATGACTGCAATCATTCTTGGATTATCTTGAGCAAGATCATATTTTTGTGTGATATTAGTAATGTTATTTGATAATTTTATATTCAATTGGATAACTTTTTAAAAAATGAGCCTGTCTAGAAATCACTTCCAGTTAGCTGGTCAAGAAGGTGTCTTTCAACTTTCTTGATACAGCTGACTGAATGTGGGAATCTAGGCTTTCCCCCCCTCACTTAATTTGGACTTCTAATTTCCCTAACTTAAAAGAATAAAGTTTTACTTGTTAAAGTCATCCCCTTATGGTCTCTCTACCATAGTAGTGTTAGAAAATGAAAATAGGGTGTTTACCCAAGCTTTTCTGTTTTGAATGAACATCCCATGGATTACCAAAAGACATCCCATGGACTACTTCAACTTCTCTATCTATTTCTGAGGCCTTTGACATCTCTGCACAGCGCTCTTGTCTCCCACAGATAGACTCTACTAGATTTCCCAGAAACCTCTTGCAAGTATGCAGAGCTCAAGAGTAAGCTAGGAAGATTTGTTGTTGTTTTTCGTCTTTCCCACCCTCCATCTGGCTAGGCATCTGTTTTATTGAACTATTTTAGTGTTTTTTAAATTCCAGAGGCCTTGCTTTCCTTCAATTCCTTCAGTGTAGCTTGCACTTACTTCTTATTGATCATATGCTACCTCCTTAAAAGGTTGAACTCTGGGCAATTCTTTTTTGTACAGTGACTGCATTTCTTCCATCTTCTTTTTTGTACTTCCTGCATCATCCAATATTTTGTCTGCAGAATCATTCAGTATGGGGGTAATCCAGTGTGAGGGACAATGTATATGAACTTTGTAGGTAAACCAGTGTAAAATTAGAGAAAGAGAGAGAGAAAAAAAAGAATAAACAGCTTAGTCTCCATGAAGAAAAAAAACACAGTTAATCAAGGCTTGAATTTGTTTTTCTACTCTCTCAGAGTCAGAAATGCTAAGCACATTCTTCTCTTTTGGTTTCGAGATATTTGCACCTTTCTCTACAATACAATCATTCTTTGAAATCTTCAGTTCTTCATAATTTTTTCCATTTGCATCAGTTATTCTATGTTCAGGAATAAGTTTCAAAGCTTCTTCTGACATTCATTTTGGTCTTTCCCATGGTTCCTACCCTTTTAATGACGTAAGCTTGCTTTATTTATGAAGTCCTCACTGTCATTCCACACCTGTTTGTATTTTGGTCAATAGCGTTCAGGGCATCACATCTATTCTTGAGCATTTTCTAAATTCAGGACTGGTATACTCACTATTGTACTTTGCCTCTTTTGGACTTTTAATATTTATTCAGCTTAACTTGCACAAGAACAATTGAATGCATTAAGAAGTAGGTAAAATTAAACTACCTGTATTAAGTTGGAAAAAAATCACTGATGTTATTGAGTTTACAAATGCTGTTTCCCAGTTATTCATTTATTTACACATTCCTGCAAGACATGTCTCTTAAACTCTGTGTGTGGGGGTGGGGAGGGAAAACTCTGCAGACTTCAAAAGCAGTAACTGATACAGACCTCAGTGTAAACAGTCAATTATAATCAAGTAGGTTAAAAACACATATACAGGTCATGTTTGTGAAAAACTCCACATTCATTATGAATTTAAAATGAGATGAAAGGCCAAACAGATTGTATTAGAAGAAAAGTTTTAGAGTGAAAGACAGACTATTAGATAAAATGGTTAAAGAAAGCTTGTTATGTTAAACACTAATTTAATTTGCAAGGGTTAAGACACAGAAATACTAAAGGCCAATGATATGTACATAGAGATGGGATTTAGCAATGTGGCATTTGGACAGGTCCAAGAGACCACCCTGGTTGCAGCAAAGGCCAACCTTAGGGAATATCCTCACTGTAAGAATGTGAAGCAGAAAAGGAACAAAGGAAATGAAGATGGAGTAATTATCCTAGTGTAAACAGATTTTTTAAATGTGCTCATAAGGAAATAATGCAGTAAACGCAAATCATTGAGAATCATTGAAATAATTAGTGTGTAATTCTGAGTTCACTGACATACTATAGTTGCTTAAAAATGAGTTCAAGGGTGGTTTTACCCCCTAAGCCATAAAGTTGTAATGAGCATAATTGTTTTAAATTATCATAAGCTTCATTTCCCCATATATGGTTTATAAAGGAGAAAGGTAACATGACAATCAATTGAAAGTTGAAAGCAATTGTGGGCCTTTTACTTACTGTTATCTTAACATTTAAAAATTCCTATCAAAGGCTCCCAACTTTCTGAGCCGACTTTGTAGTTAGCCATTTGTAATAGCAATAAGGATGGATCAATCCTACCACTATGAAGCTGATGGAAAGAAAGGAGTAACAAAAGCATAGTTATTTGTTAATATATGATAATGAAGTGTTTTTACTTGTAAAACATTAAAACTATGAAATCAAAATGGTAATGGATTCACGATTTGAAAAATATTGAAGTTATGTATCCTTTACATAAAATTCATATGCTACTCTCAGAATGTGTGTGGAAGGGTCCAACAGAGTGGGATGAAGAGTTCAGCGGGAGCTCGTCGTGCTTGCCTCTCAGTGTGCACAGTAAAGAGAGGGTGGTGTGGTTCACCCGTATCATTTCCTCTTTGTTTGGGGCCATTGTGCTCTAATGGGAAAAATTCTAGCAGAAGTCCTAGTGACGCAGTGTCAGTTCCCCACCCTTTCACCCAAAATCTTTCCATCAGAATATTTACTGTAAATCAGAATTCTGTACTGAACAAAGCAACTCCCATTTTATTCCATTATTTTAAAAGAATAAATTATAGGCTCTCAAACTTCTTCCATGGGTGGATTCTCAACATTCACCACTAACAATAAGTCTTAAAATAAGTCCATATTCCAAGATCAAATTTGCAAAATTTGGTTCTGTTTTTAATTTAACCAAGCTCTTTCTAAAGCAAATGAGAAATTAATAGTTAAAATGAATGATTAGAATAAGAATTGGCTCTTATGAGTCTGTTAATCCCAACTTCTTTGATCTGGCTGCCAGTAAACTTCTACTATGACTGCTGAGACTTATTGAATCCAAATTTAATCAAATCAATCATACCAACAGAAGGAACATCATCAGAAGCTTAATTCGCAAGACCACAAAACACTAATAGAGTTTATGGAGGGTCCGAATAAGTTAGTATCTTGGGAAGACCTGTCTTTCTTAATGACACTTCTCCAGGAGAAAGACTAAGAACTTCTACAACATGAGCTAAGACCCAGTTTCATTTTAAAGATAATTAGTACCACTACAATACAGTGGGAAGTACATGGGAAAGAATAGATGGTATACGGTAGTGTTCCTATAACATTAAAGAGCACAAGGAACACCTGGGGATCTTTTAAAACTGCAGCTTTTAATCCAGTCGGTCTTTTACTTAGCCAAATAACATAGTAGGTGTTGATGACGCTATTGGTCTGTGGAGTCAGTTACTCTTTGAGTTCTGCGTGAGTGAAGAACATAGAACTACTAGTGATGTGGCTTTGAACTTATGTCCGCAGAAGTAAACTGGTCACATCAACATCAACCTCATGGGATCACTGGAGGAATAAATGGGATAACATTTGTGAAATATTTGGTGAACTGCCTGGTATGTAGTTAGTCCTTGGTATATTTTTATTAATCTCTTCTATCCTTTTATCTTACTCCCTTTCAAGTGTGCTCTGAAAGAGTATAGGATCAAAGTGTTAGTCTCTCTTTATCTGGAGCAAAGAAGAATGATGAAAAGAAAAGACTCAAAAAACCCCACCTAATCCTTGGTGCAACCACTGTGGAAGGCGGTATGGCGATTTCTCAAAAAGCTGCAAATAGAAATACCATTTGACACAGCAATTCCACTACTGGGAATATACCCCAAGAGACCATAACTGCCACCCAAGCAGATATATGCACACCCATGTTTATCGTGGCTTTGTTCATGACAGCAAAGGGTTGGAAACAACCTAAGTGTCCATGAACAAATGAATGGAGAGAGAAGCTGTGGCATATTCACACAATGGAATACTACGTTGCATTGAAAAACAAGGAACTCATACAATATTATTCAAAATGGGTGACCCTGGAGGACATTACACTGAGTGAAATATCTCAGTCACAAAGGGACAAATACTGCATAGTGCCACTGTTGTAAAACAGAACTGACATAGGGGTTGGGGGGAGACTGAGAAACATGGGAGAAATAATATATACTGCATTGAAACAGTTGAGGGAGCAAACTGTTTAAAAGGGATATGTAATTAGGTATTTTTGTCATGACTGAAGTCCAGAACCAACGCTGCATAGTGGAGTGGACCTGGGGGGAGGAACTGTAAAACAATGGGGGAACTTTTCTTTTACTTTTCAAAGAGAAGAGTGTACTGTGGGGAGGGAAGGGGTAGGCAGGGAGAAAAATGCAACATTGAATGAATGGAAATCCAAAGTCTCTGTAAATTTTCATTAAAATGAATAAAATTAATAAAATAATTTTAATTTAATAATTAATAAATTAATTAATAAAATTAATAAATTACTAAAAATGATAAATCAGCAAAAAACCCTACCCAATCACTACCAATTGCTCTGATTGGGATCATATTAGATGGATAGGGCAGAGCAGAAGAAAAACGAATTTAGAACAAAGTTCAAAATCATAATAAAGACTAAACTCACTGGCTCAGATAGAGACTGTTGGAAATTTTAAAACTACAGACCTTAAGCACTCTTCAAATCTAGAACAGGATTCTCTGAGGATCACCTTTAGAAAAATAATATCACGGCATTAAAAGGGATGAGGGAGAGAACTGTATGGAAGCAATATATGATTAGGTATTACTGGCACCATAAGCGTCCCAAATAAGAGCTGCATAGTAAAGTGGTCCTGGGGTGGGGGGCGCTGTATAACAAGGAAGGAAATTTTTCCAAAGAAAAAAGCAAACTGGAGGGGTGGAGGCAAGGAGAAAAATAAGCAAAATTGAACGAATGAATGGAAATCCAAGTTCTTTATAAACTTTTATTAAAATCTCAACTAAAAAGAGTATTCAAGCCTGTAAAGGAACCATAAGACCTGTGAGGAACATGCTCCTCAAAACAATCATTCATATAAGACGAAAAGCGAAGCCCTTGATGAAAAACAGAAAGCAAGAAGTTCAAATGGAAATGGGGAATCCACGTAGAAGTGGGAAAAACACTGTTACATTGAAGAGAGTGCAGCTAAAATCATGGGGAAAAAAGTATTAATTATTGAATGTAAACCTAATTTGCTCTGTAAACTTTCATGTAAACTACAATATTACAAAAATAAAAAAGAATGTTTGAATATCCTCTTGCATAAAAGCCCAGTTAGAAATGTAACTCAGAAAGGAAAATCACAAGTAGGCCTTATAAAAGTTCAATCATTACAATGAACTAAAACATTCCTAGAGAAGTGCATTCAATAAAAAAAAAATCCTCCTATGAGGAATAGATTTATAATGCTTCAGTGACAGTGGAATAAAAGGGGATACTCAGTTCTCACATAAAGAACAAACATGTGGACATTACCAAGTCTACCTGGATTGCTTCTTTTTGCAATGGCTAGTTTCTCTTGTCTCAGACACAAAGAGAGACTATCTATTGTTAAAACAATCCAAGAAGACAAGGTAGTGTATGCATGCTGGTTCTTTGCATAAGAACTGAGTGTGCAGCCTTTACTTCTAAGAGTGTTTAGATTTGAAGAGTGTACACTTGGGCATTAAATAAGGATGAAAGAAGAATTTGAGTTGTGGTATTGGAGAAGAGTACTGAATGTCCGAAGGACTGCAAAAAGAATGAACAGATTTGTCTTAAAGAAAGTGCAGCCAGAACGCTCATTGAGGCCAGAATGATAACATTTCTTCTCACTACTTTGGGCATGTTGCTAGGAGAGGCTGTTACTTGGAAAGGGACATCATGCTTAGAAAGGGACATTATGCTTGGAAAGGGAGAGGGTCAGTAAATGAGAGGAGGCCCCTCAATGAGATGAACTGACACAGTGTCTGCAGCTATGGTCTCAAATATGTCAGAGATGATGAGGATGTCATAGAACAGGATATGGTTCAGATCTGTTGTTTAAAGAGCCACTGTGAGTCATACTCGACTCAAAGGCTCCTAATAACAACAACAAGAAGAAGTCTTTTATAGGGAACTTTCATGGCTTAATGGTAAGGAGCAGAACTCCCAAGTCAACTCCACATGGTTTTAATCTACCAGCTGCTCTGTGAGAGAAAGATAGACAATCTCCTCTGAAAAGGCACTGGAGTGTCAGCTATGAGTCGTTCTGACTCAGTGAAACATAACAATAAGAAGTTCCTTATTTCTTTTAGGGAACTCAAGTGGCCTAGTAGGTAGAAAGTTACACTGCCAACACAAAAGCAGGCGATTTGAGTCCACCAGATGCTCTTCAGGAGAAAGAAAAGTAATTTTTTCTCATGCAACTTACAGTCTCTGAAAACCCACTATGGTCAGCTTTGAGTTGTTACTTCTGACTCAAGAATAGTGAGAAAGAGAAAGAGAATCAGAGAGGGGGGGGGAGAAGAAAGAGAGTGACCTTTATTTTTTGTACTTATCATATGTATTTTATGGTTATTTTAATGTATTTATTGTATGGGTTGTATGTATTTGTATTTATTGTAATGATTTACTTTTTAGATATTGATCAATCTGATATGAATATTACTGTACCAGATTTTTATGTGTGTGTGATTATTTACTTGGTGTTATCTTTTTTCAATGTTTTATTTTCAACTTTTTAATTAAAAGTATGCTTCAGGGGACTTTTAAGCAAGAAAGAGGACGAGGCTGTAGCAGCCTGCATCTTCTACAACTAATAAACTAGAAACAAAGATAACAGACACAGATGATTATCTTGGAGCCCTGGGTTTCAGAGGAAATGATAAGGAGTTCAAACATCAACTGAAGGAAAAAACTGAATAAAAACATTTAAAAGAAGAGACAGACAGAACAGTGAATAAAAAGACCTGGACAGCATAGTTGTTCAAGTTTGTGAGGGGCTTTCTGGTCAGTCCATTCATTAATAAATGGCAAATTTATTACAAAGATATTAACTCCATTAATTGGAGGAAAAGACAGACTCTTTCAACAAATGGTACTAGTAGAACTGGGTACCTACTTGTAGAAAACTAAAACAAGATCCATACTTTACACTATATAAAAGTATTAACTCAAGATGGATTAAGGAACTACATGTGAAACCCAAAACTGTAAAGTTCATAAAAGAAAATATTGGGGCAAATTTAGGACTCCTAATCTATGCCATGTATACTGTTAAATATGATTGAAAATGCACATTTTGTAGATGATAAACTAGATAATTGGGACCTTCTGAAAAGAATATCCTCATGCATACAACAAAGACTTCTCAGAAAGTGTGAAAAGAGAACCTAAAGAATGGACAGCAGTAACTTTGTGGTTGCTGTGAGCCTGAACACTGTGACACTGATGTGTCAAATGCGTAAATGGCTGGTTACTCAATGTGGACAAAGAGTGGGGTGAAGCTCCCTGATTAAATCAAGCTTGGAAGGAGGAGTGGTATCCACTTCCATAATAGCTTGCCTCTGGAAACCCTATGAACCTGGAGAGAGGATGAGAGACACCCAAGCATTGAGGACTCTTCTTCATAGGGTCGCTATGAGTCACCTGCGACTCGATGGCACTTAACAACAACAACAACAATGATAAATCCAATAAAGAATCAACTTTAAAATATATTGAAAACTCTTAATGACTCAACAAGTAAAACATAAACAACTTGGCAGAGTTGGCCAACAAACCTATGAAGGTTTTATATAGTGGAGAGATAAAAAGCAAAACAACAATGACATAGCATCTCACTCCAGAAACCTTAGCAAAATTCAGTAAGACTGTGAACAACCAATGTTGGGGAGAGTATGGAGAGAGTAGAGCTTTCACATGCTGCAAGTAGGACTGGCAAATGGTGCAACCACTGTCGAAAGCAGTTTGGTGCTTCCTTTTAAAGTTTTGAATAGAAATACCATTTGATTCAAATCAATCCAATTATTAGGCATATATCTTGGAGCATTTAGAGTTGCCACACAGCAAATATATTTCCACTCGTGTTCACTGCAGCACTGTTTATAATACAAAGAGATAGAAGTAGCTCAGGTAGCCTTCAACAGATAAATGGATAAAGAAATTATGGTACATTCACACAATGGAGTACAAGATACCAGTAAAAAACAGTAGAGAATTCATCAACCACTGCATAACTTGAATCTATCTAAAGGATAAAAAGCTGAGTGAAAGAAGTCATCATCAAAAGGACAAAAACTGTATAAGATCATTATTATAAAAAAAGGAAATATTTATATGCAGAATCATTGTGGATGGTTACTAGAGATGGGGAGGGAGGGAAAGGAGAATAAAAATCAGCAGATAATAGATATAAAGATGGGTGAAAGGAAAGGCAAAATACAATAAGGCCATCACAATGTAATCAGAGAAAGAAAGATACATAAAGTGGTATAGAAGAAGTAATGTAAATCAGGAGGTATTGGGAGCTCTTGTGGCCTAGCGGTAAGAAGCTGCACTTCAATCCTGAAGGTAAGCAGTTCAAATCCACCAACTGCTTCACAGGAGACTGATGGGCAATCCCTTCCTGTAGGATTAACTGCTTCTGAAAACCCACCAGAGAGTTTATGGCTCAGTTCCAATTCAATGGTACACAATAATAACAACAGTGGGAAAAGTGTAATTACATAATGAATATAAAAATTAATGTTATAGAACAAAATGCATATTAGTTATTTTATTAAAAACGAATTTGTTTGTGAACTTTCATTGAAATCATCCTAAAAAAGGATCAACTTCCTGTGCTCAGAGTAAGGAGTTTTACTGCCCTGCCCTCAGGCGAACACACACACACACACACACACACACACACACACACACACACACAAATTTTCTGGAAATGATCCTACAAGCAAACATCACATGAAGAAACAGTTTAGAAAATTTATGAAAATTCAGAGGAAAGAATTTCCTCTGTGTTATTTGAGCCAAGACCACTCTCTCACTCATGGTTATACTCAGCAATGCAGAAACTCTCCTCCAGATTGGTGCAGGCAAGAACGTAGGGCTTTCTTTCTACACTTCCTAGCAGTAGCAGGGCCTCAACATTTCTCATTCTGCTTCAAGCTGTCTATTGCTAAAGCTAAATCTCATCAGAGGTGGGGAATCCCTTCTACCTAATTTCTACCTGGCAAAGAGAGGCATTACTTTGGATGTGCAGTGAAGGTTACTGGCACCCTTATAAAAACCCTTCCCTCGGCTTTTGAGGCCATGGTGCTGTGCCAGAAAAGGCAAAACAGGAAGATTTCGGGTCACTGACACCTCTCCATCAAGTGCTTAGCACTTAGAGAAGTTGGGTCACTCAGAAAAAAGTTAGAAATTGCCTTAAACCCTTGCTCCAGAGCCCTGGCACAGAGATTTTGCCGGAGGAAGAGCAGAAAATAAAACAGATAGCTCAGCGAACTCCAAGGAGGATAAATCAAAGAAAACCACACTTCATCACTTCATACTTAGACTCTTAAAAAACAAAGATGAAGAGGGAAAAATATCTTAAAAATAGCCAGAGAAACAAAAGAGGAATTACCTTTAGAGAAACAACAATAAGTTTTGAGCAGAAATGAGGAAGTGAGATGATAATGGTAGGATGTGTTGGGTTTTTTTAAATGCCAAAAGGAAAACCCAAACCCAAATTGAACCAAAACAAAAACCCATAATTGACATGAAATGTATGCCTCCAAATACATTCTTAAAACATGTGTGAATACAGACATTTTCATACAAAAGTAAATGGATAATTATGTTTACTTTTATGCTTGCAGTGTGTTGTTGTTGCTATATGCTGTCTAGTCGCCTGTGACTCATAATGGCCCTATGTACAGCAGCTCTGAACCCTGCCAGTCTCACTGAGTCTGACACACCTACCCCCATCACCCTAGTT
>NW_006399914.1:4838616-4849116 GCF_000299155.1 Elephantulus edwardii
GAGCAAGCTGTAACAACCTCAATCTCTTCTCCATCTATCATGGTGCTGCCAATTTGCCCAGTGGTGAGAATCTTTGATTTCTTGATGTTGAGCTTCAATCCATATTGAAGGCTGCAGTCCTTGACCTTCTGTACCAAGTGCTTCAGGTCCTCTTCACTGTGAGTAAGCAAGGTTGTTTCATCAGCATAGTGTAGGTTGTTGATGAATCTTCCTCCACGCCTGATGCCACACTCCTCCTCATAAAGCCCAGCCTCCTGAATGATCTGTTCTGCATACAGATTGAAAAGGTATGGAGACAGTATACATCCCCGACACACACCTTTCTCGATTTTGAACCATGTAGTTTCCTTGCTCTGTTCTGAGGACTGCTTCCTGGTCCAAGTATAAGTTTCCCATAAGCATAAGCAAATGTTCTGGGATTCCCATTTTCCTCAAGATTAGCCACAATTTACTGTGATGCAGACAGTCAAATGCTTATATTTATACTTGTCAAATTCCAAATTAAACAAGCTATTTCTTTGAGTGTTAGTTTCTTTTAATAGGGATGATGATTCTATCAATCTTAAAAACACTTATGGAACTTTAATGAAGACACTTAATAAATCCTTTAGCTTTACAAAGGTAATCATTGTTACAACAACTTGGCTTAATATCTATCCACTATTTTTGTCATTGTTTAGACACAAGCATAGTGAGTGGTCACCTCACATCCTAGACATGCTGCACCTTTAATGTGATTCCTATGTTTTGTGCTTTCCATTCATTTACTGGGTTTTTGGTAATGAAATTACACACACACACACACACACACACACACACACACACACACAATGTTTACAGTAATGGGCCAGATCTTTAAAAATGTTTCTAGGAAGTCATGTGTCTTTCTAATTTTAGATTTGGATCCATTTACTCCTATTACATTTAATCTACTCTGAGTCAGAAAGTTCTCCAGATCCATATGGTTCCTGATTCTGTTTTCGATTGCTTTCGATCATCTAGCTGTATGTTGATCAGTCTGTTTTATATGTAATCAATTTCTTTATTAAAACAAGTACGTGTACAAAACAGCAGAAAGGGCACCCACCTGTGATAGGCAGCTACAGAATTTTCTTCTGGTTAATAGAGATATGTTCAATATACTTTACTTTTAAAACAGTCATTAAAATTGCCATTACTATTTGTCTTGCCTCTTGTGGTTACGTTCTGTCTAGTCTGAACTGACTCACAGCTGCTCTTTCAGAAAGTTTTCTGTAGCTGTAAATCACATAGAAGGAGCTTGCCCATCTTTTATTGGCTGGGTAACTGGTAGATTTGAACTGCTTGCATTTGGGCTGGGTTGGCAGCATTTTACTACTGAGCCAGGAGAGCTTTTGTGAAATTCCTTGATGTGTTTTCTTGATGCACTCATTCTACTAGTCTTGATTTTTTAAAGAGGACACTCTTTCAGTGCAAGCCCCCAAAATAATGCTTTATATACTTTTTTCTATAAGTACTGAATGCAGAGATGTTACACTCTGAAACCTATTTCCAAAAACATCGATAACTTTTTTTTTTAGATTTAATACACGCGCTTATTTATTTGTTACCCATAGAAAATTCTATTTCTGACTTGATTCAGATTTAGAGGCAGAAGCTCTCAGAGAGGACATCTTCTGTCTCTTGGTGATCTGCTCGTGGCGTTTGTCTTTGGCCAACTTCATTCTCTTGGCCCAAAGCTTAGCATACTCTGCAGCCTCCTCTTTTTTTTTATTTTTAGTGCACTGTTTCTTCAGCAAAATGTGCTGATGCTTGTGCTGCAGGACATGTGGAGTAACAAGGTGCTGATTCTTGTGTGCCTTGGTCCTGGACTTCTTGCCTTCTTTGTTCTGTGGCTTTCTCACAACATAATGATGTTATCATCTTCCTTAGTGAGACTGAAGAGTTTGCAAATTCTTCTGGCTATATTGGGCTCCAGGCAATGATGCAGAGTAATATCTGTCAGCCCTCCAACATCCTTCTACCATCTCTTCACAATTACCAAGTTGACAACACTCAGACTACAATGCAACCCCAGACAGATTTGCGCTTTCTCTCTCTAGTTCTCCATGCTCCATTACAGGAGTGCCCCTTACTCAGCAGCAGGCAACCTCAGCCATGGGTCGACACCCTGCTTCATTGAAAAACCTTGGTTGTCATTTCCATCACTCATCCAGACAACATATCCCTCCCACTCATCACCCAAAGAGTCAGCAACAATTTCTGTGGCCATTCGCTTCTCATAAAACGTATGAAGTTTGTGGCCATTGTCCACTTCAAAGCGTTTTTGGCAGCCAGTGGCTGGGAGGCTTCATGGTAAAGCAGCCAATGGACAGACAACTTTCTTTTTTCTTTTTTTTTTCCAGACAACTTTCGTGAAAGACATTTTGTTCATTTTCTACCTTGTTTTGCTACTTTTCCCATGAATGTCTAATTCTTCCTTGGTTTTCTTTGGCAGCTTTCTTTTTTGAATCTTTTAAATCCATATCTTCACTAAGTTTTTCCTTAGTTTTGTGCTTTTCATTAATGAAAGTGCATCATTGCTTTTTAAAAAATGTGTGGTGAGGTATGTAGTTATAATTTTCTCCTACTTTACTGTGTAATTTTTCCTGATGAATGTCCTTTATCTCTTGTTGTATACCATCGAGTCAGATCTGACCTATAGCTGACCCTCCAGCAGGTTTTCAGAGGCAGTTAATCACATGGAAGGATATTGCCCACCCTTCTCCTGCGGAGTGGAGTTGCTGGTGACCTCGAACAACGTGCCTTCAGGATTGCAGCACAGCTTCTTGACACTAGGCCATAAAAGGTTCCTTTATCTGTCATTATTTTTCCTTTTTTACTGTTTTGGTAGTAATTTTTGTACCCTCTGGTATTGAGTTATTTATCTCTAAGTCTTCCCAAAGATGGATTTACATTGTTTCTGCTTACATTGTTTGCTTTTGGCAGAGAAGAAAAAAATGCCAACTTTTAGTGGTCATTTTCAAATCAGCACATTTCCCACATTTTATCTTGAAAAATTAAAAACTTAATTAACAAACTAAAAACCCAGAACCACTGGCATAGAGTAGCATCTGACTCTTAAAAACCCTCTATCAGGTGTCCGCGGCTCTCCTCTGTAAGGGAGAAGACTGTCCCTCTTTCCCCCGCACCGTGACTAATGGATTCAAATCACTGATATTTTGGTTAGTAGCATGACATGTTAAACATCATGTACCTGAAAAATTCCCCAACTCATTGCTGTTGAGTCAGAACGGAGGCACAGCTGGCTCTCCATTACTGAACATTTTCGTTTAAAAAAAAACCAAACCAACCATTGTTCACTGCTTCTTAGGTTTGGTTTGCAGTAAACTGATCTCCAAAGATCTCCTTAGAAAACAATGCCTCTCCCTCACCCCTTGTGTTCACATTCCTTACAGTTTTACTAAATATTAAGTGTTCTTTGGTGCTCACAGACTTTGGGGGATAAGAGTAAATTCAATCATTACCCTAGAAAGTTTTTGTTTTAAACTCACAAATCAAATGAGTTTTAATAAATTTTGTTTTTATTTAGATTTAAAAAAAAATCTCCGGAAGAATGCTGATCAACAGTGGGGAAAATGAAGATCAGAACTATAAACTCTCTAAGAATTGAATTTTCTGGAGTCATAAAGACTGGATGTGTTCTTGCAACAATTGCCTTGAGGTGATCTTTAAAAATTCAATAAAAAAAATAAATATTTGAAGTCTTCTTAAAACCAGATATTAGTTTAGGTTAGCTAGTAAAGAATATCTGCCTTGATATTGAAATATTTTAAGAAATATTTATATGAGATAAATTGACAATACCAACTTTATGTTAATGAGAAGGAACATTTCTGGAAAGGTGGGTGAGAATGATCATACAGTTTGAAGAATAATTGATTAAGGCCATTGAATTTCACAAGCAGGAATTGTTGAATTGGTGTTAATTCTGACATTTAGACTTTTATAAATATTCTGATACAATCACAAAGGATAAATTATTTAAAGAAATAAATGGATTATCTAGTACTGGTTCCATACTATGTGCCACTTAACCAGAAGGAGCTTACTTAGATTTTATAATAATAGACAAAGTTGATTGTTGTTATTTACAGGTGTCATGAGTGTATCTGACTTATATCAGCCCTATGTATCATCTTGTGCCAGACTCATAATTTCTGCCATGGTTAAGCCCATCGTTGCAGTCACGGTGTCGATCCATCTAGTTGAGTGTCTCCCTCTCTTTAACTGACCCTTTTATTTTTACAAGTAAGTTTTGTTTTCCAGGAACTGGCAAGTCTTGATAACATGCCCAAAGTATGTGAGATTAAGTATCATTATCCTTTCCTCTAAGGAACACTCTGGTTGCACTCCCTCAAACACACATTTGTTCTTTTGGCCGACCATGATATAGTAAATATTCTTCATCAACATCATAGTTTAAAGGCATCAATTCTTTTTTTGGTCTTCCTTTTGTATTGCCCAACTTTCTTGTCGATATATATCAATTGAAATTATCATACAAAACATCAGAGTCTTTAAACTGACATTTTCGTTCTTTAGCATTTAAAATATTTCCCAGACAGTAAAATTTTCTAATGCAGTATGTTATGTATTTTGACTTTAAAAAAATTTTTATTTTATTAATTTTAATGAATATTTACAGATATTTTGGATTTCCATTCATTCCTTGTTTCCCTTTTCTCCCTGCCCAGCCCTCCCCACACTCAGTTCTCGCCTCTCCTTGAAAAGCAAAAGAAAGATTCCTTCTTTGGTATACAATCCCCCTGGCCCCCTCCCACCGCCCCGAGTACACTCCACCACGCAACCTTCGTTCTGAACTCTTGTGATAACCATAATATCCTATTATATATCGCTTTTAAATTATTCTCTCCCTCATCTGTTTCAGCGCAGTATACATAAGTTATCCAGTTTTTCTCAGTATTACCCCAACCCTGATGTCAGTCCTGTTCTACAACAGTGGCACCATGCAATATTTGTCCTTTTGTGACTGAGATATTTCACTCAGCATAATGTCCTCCAGGGTCACCCATTTTGAATATTGCATGAGTTCCTTGTTTTTCAATGCAGAGTAGTATTCCATTGTGTGAATATACCACAGCTTCTCTATCCATTCGCTTGTTGATAGGCACTTAGGTTGTTTCCAACTCCTTGCTATTGTAAACAAAGCTACAATAAACAGGGTGTGCGTATTTTGACTTCTCAATTGCTACTTTCCTGGGTGTTGATTGTGGTGGATTCATGTGAAATGAAATCCTTGACAACTTCAGTCTTTTCTCCTACTATCCTTACGTTGCTTATGGTCCAGTTGTGAGTAAACGTGTGTTTTAGTTTTTGGTTTTTTTGTTTTGTTTTAAATTTTGATGTGTAATCCACACTGAAGGCCATAGTCTTTTATCTCCTTTAGTAAGTGCTTCAGGTATTCCTCACTTTCGTCAAGCAAAGTGTATAATCTACATAATGCAGGTGGATGAATCTTCCTCCAATCCTAATGCCACAATCTTCTTTATATTTTCTAGTTTCTTGGGTTTGTTGCTCAGCATACATATTGGATAGGTAAGGTAAAAGGATACAATCCTAAAGCAAATCTTTCCCGATTTTAAACCACACAGTAGATTTTTGTTCCAAATTATTTTAAATTACTTACAAAACATAGATCTACTACAAATTATGTTCTGTAAGTACATTTCAAATTTTTTTTCACTCACTGTCTATCAGTTGCTTTGTACTAGTTTCAATTTTTTTTGTCTTTTGTCCTCAAACAAAAAAGAAAATAGCATTATTTTCTCATTTTCATAGCACTTTATACAGCTTTGGTTAACTTACTGGCTTTAAGAAAATGAAGAATTTTTTAAAATGTTTAGTTTATCAATTTTCTAATTTTGAAAAAAAAGATGTTTTCCAGTATTCTCTGATTTTAAATGACTATTCATTTAGACTTTATCTTCATAAACTTTATCTTTAAGACAATTCCTGCCAAGTTAGACTACATGAATAGCTCTTTTAAAATTATTGGATAAAAGTTTAAAATTACCAGAAGTTGCATCATTATGGGTTATTATTTGAAAATTGTTTGTCTTCTATAATATGAAGTTGTTCTCAGAGGAATACTGATTAGAATAGAAACCAGATGTGTTTTTCAAGACTAGACTGAAAAAAAAAAGATAAACAAGTAGGAAACTAATATAAGAATGATCTAAGGAGATTTCCAGAAATTTGAAACATGAGTATGATAGAAGAGTGGGTTTTGTGGGTAAATAAGAGAAATAAAGAGAAGAAAAGAAAAATCCAGAGTGGGGGGTGAAAGAGGCACTGATAGGTAGGGTAAAAAGTGTTTCTGAATTCAAAGCAAACAAATAAACAAACAAATCCCTAAATAGTCATAAATATTTTGAATCAATAAGGATGTAGTATAATTAAATTTTAGTTATAAATAAAAAGAAGTAAAACAAATAGGACAAAATGATTTCTCAATTTAAAAGGAACAAAGTAAGCATAAAGGAGATGAGTATTAATGTTGAAAGGACAGAAAAAAGAACTTCCTTCAAATATAAACTATAACCTGGTTAAATAATGCAGAACTTATATATCTCATCCCTTAATACCAATATTTTTTAATGAATATAAAGAAGAAAGTGTTTCTGATGCTTTTGAGATTACTTCCTGGTTTTATATTTAATTATATTAGAAACAAAGTATATTTATTATCACAATATGTCAGCATCCTAAGCTGCATAAAAAAACTACTACCAGACATGAAAAATATAATCAAGAGAGAGAAAGAGTACATAAGTAAGTCTATTATTATGTTTAAATTTTTCCTTTAATCATTTTTTTACTGTGTTAAGAACTAGAAATACCCATTTTACTGTTATTCAATTTCTCCTGAAATATCACCAGAATTATTTTTATGTGTTCATTAGCTGTACCCTCCTTCATAATTCAAGTTCTAGAAAATCAGTACCATAGAATATGTTGAACAATAAGTATATTTCTATCTTATTGAACATTGTCTGCATATATTTAAGTGTTGATTTAAAGGAATTAGATGAGTCAACAGAGAAGATAAAGAGGATTAAGGGTTTGTTGCATTACTGAAAATTCATTCGGAAACAAATTAAAGAAAATATCTGAAAATTGTTTATAAGACTCTCTGGTTCCTAATGTAGACTGAAGATATCAGAGGAGCAAGAAAGACTCCAGAGAATTAGAGCATGTAGAGAGGATTTGCAAGTATTTCTTGTCTGTAAGTCATCTCCCCTACAAAGAGGAGATGGGAGGAGCTAATCACCTTACTCATGTGCAAATTTAAATTGAAGCTGAAGAAAATTACAACTAGTCCACAGGAACCAAGAAAGGACCTTGAGTCTATTCCAGTTGAATTTAAGAATCATCTGAGTGAGGTATCTCAGTCACAAAGGGACAAATGCTATATGGTGCCACTGTTGTAGAATGAGGCTGACATTGGGGCGGGGGTAAGACTGAAAAAAATTGGATGAAATATGTTTACGGCATTGAAGTCTATGGGGGAGAGAATAAAAGTATTATATTTTAGGGCATTATTTTTATTGTAGGAGTATGCAATGGGGGTTGCAGAGTGGATTATATTTGGGGGTAGGGGGTGGGGTTTGGGGAGGTGGCGGGGGGATTGTGTACCAATGAGGGAGTTTTTCTTTTGCTTTTCAAGGAGAGGAGCAAAGGGGGGGGGGGGGGGCGGGGAGAAGGGTGCAACAATGAATGAATGGAACTCCAAAATCTCTGCAGATGTTCATTGAAATGAAAAATAAACAAACTAAATTAAAAAAAAAAAGAATCATCTCAAGAACGGGTTTGAGGTATTGAACATCATGACTGAAGATCAGAGGTTCTGTGGCAGGACATCATACATACTATTAATGAAGAGAACAAAAGGTCATTATAAAGAAGCAGGAGAAAGAAAAAAACAAAATGGATGTCAGAAGAGATTATGAAAATTGCATTAGGGCATGAGAAGCAAAAACAAAATGAGGAGATGCTGAAGAAAAAGAGCTGAACAGATTTCAGAGGGCAGTTTGAGAAGATAAAGTACAATATTATAACAAAATGTGTAGAGAGTTGAAATCAGAGAATATAGAGAGGAGAACTGGTATTACTCAAATTAAAAGAATTTAAAAATAAATTCAAGCCTAAAGTTACAATACAGAGAGACATTATGGGCTAAATCTTGAATGATACAGGAAGCATCAAAAGAAAAACGAAGGAATAGCCAGAATCACTGTCCCAAAAGGAATTAGCCGATACTGAAAAATTTCATCAAGTACTGTATAGAACAAAAGCCAAGTATAATGAAGGATGAAGTTCGAGTTGCACTGAAAGCATCAGAAAAAAAAAAAAGCTCCAGGAATTGATGGAATACTGACTCTGTTTTAACTATACATGCAGCCATGGATATGCTCACCAGTTTACATCAGGAAATTTGGAGGACAGCTACTTGGTCAACTGACTGGAAAAAAAAATCTATGTTAGTCCCCATTCCCAACAAAAGTGACCCAACAGGATATAGAAATTATTGAAAAATATCAGTGATATCTCTCACAATCAAAATAGTGTTGAAAGTCACTAAAAACAGATGGAACAGTACATTGACAGGGAACTGCCAGAATCCAAGTTAGGTTTAGAAAAGGCCCTGGCACCCAGGATATCATTGCTGATGTCAGATGAGTCCTGGCTGAAATAAAAGAATACCAGAATAATGTCTGTTTGTGTGTTATTGACTATGCAAAGGCATTTGACTGTGTGTATCATAATAAAGTATAGTCAACATTGAAAAGAATGAGAATCCTAGAAAACGTAACTGTGCTAATATGAAACCTATACCTAGACCAAGAAGCTGTTGTGGAAACAGCATAGGAACACTACATAGTTTAAAGTCAGGAGGGATATGTGGAGGGTTATATCTTTTCTACGTATCTATTCAATTTGTATGTGGAGCAAATAATTCTCAAAGCCGGACTCTATGAAGAAGAATGTGGTGTTAGGATTGGAGGAAGTCTTATCTACAACCTACTCTATGCAGATAACACAACTTCGCTTTCTTAAAGTGAAGAGAATATGAAATGCCTTGCTGCAGAAGATCAAGGGCTATAGCCTTGCTGTTAAGAGTTGTTGAGTTGAGTAAGAGTCATAGCGATACTGTAACAAAAGATCTGAATCATGTTCCATCCTGTGCCATCCTCACACTTTCTGACACACAAGAGACCACTGCAGCAGTCACCATGTCAGTGCACCTGGTTGAGGGTCTTCCTCTCATTCACCAAGCCTCCACACTTCCCAGAATCATGTTCCCTTTCCAAGGAATAGCCCCTCCCAGAAACATGCCCAAAGTAAGTCTCCTCATTCTTTCCTTCAAAGGGCACACTGGTTTCACTGTTTCTAAGACATACCTGTATGGATTATATCTCAACATTCATAAAACAAAGGTCCTCACCATAGGACAACTTTCAGCTAGCAGTTAAGTCATTAACCATTTGTGTCACCATGGGACTCCTTTATGGAAAAAAAATAATTAAGTCAACATTATGATAAACTGAGAAAGGATTGAAGCTGTCAGTGATTTCACCTTCCTTGAATCGACAATCAACACTCTTGGTACCAGCAGTTAGGAAATCAGGAGATCTATTATACTGGGCAAATCTACAGTCAGGGACTTCTCAAAAATGCTGAAGAGAAATGATGTCAGTTTGAAGAATAAGGTGTGCTTGATTTAGGCCATGGTCTTCCCCATTATCTGCTACACATCAGTGAGTTGGACAATGAACAAGGATGGCAGCAGAAGAACTGATGCCTTTGAGTTGTGGTGCTAGAGAAGAGTACCAAATATCCCATGGTCTACCAAAAGAACAAACAGATAAATCTTGGAAAAAGTATAGCCCGAGTGCTCCTTGGAGGCAAAGTTGGGGAAGCTTTATTTTTCATACTTTGGACATGTGGTTTGACAAGACTATTCCTTATAAAGGGACATCATGCTTGGAAAGATGGAGAGTCAGTGAAGGAGAGGAAACCAACAAGATGGACTGACATGGTGATTCAGCAATGGGTTGAGTGTGTCAGTGATGATGAGGATGGCACAGCGTAGGACAGGACGCAGGATGGTTCTTCATAGAGTTGCTATAAATTGTATTTGACTTGATGGTGTCTAACAACAACAATAACAGCCGCAGCAGCAGCAGCAACAACAACAACAACAATCTCCTTTTACCCCAAATCTAGTGTGATAGAATATGTTTGAATAGCAAGCAGATCTTTATAGGCTTGTATAGCGGTTCCTAACTTTTGGGTCAGTGGGCAACATCAAGGTTGTTGTTGTTTTGTGCCGTCGAGTCGCCTGTGACTCATAGCGACCCTATGTACAACAGCCCTAAACTCTGCTCTGTCCTGTGCCAATCACACTGTCTCTGACACTCCCATAATGATTACCCC
>NW_006399914.1:4850226-4856076 GCF_000299155.1 Elephantulus edwardii
ACCCCTTCTGAAACCAGCCTGGACTTCTGGTAGATGGTGAAAAGGCGTAAGTTGTTAATTATTTCATCTAGCATAAATCCACAATCAACTCTTTGGTACCAGCAGTCAAGAAATCAAAAGATATATTTCAGTAGGAAAACCTGCTGTCAAAGACCTCTATAGGATGCTAAGGAGCAACAATGTCCATTTAAAGATCTATGGTGCACCAGATACAAGCCATGGCCTTTTCAATTACTTCTTATGCATCTGAAAATCGGACAATGAATAGGATGGCAGAAGAATCCATGCCTTGGTGTTACAGTGCACTGAAGAGTACTGAATAGCTTTCTGTGGACTATCAAAAGAACAAATTATGTCTTGAAGAAAGTGCAACCAGTGTTCTTCTTGGAGACAAGAATAGTAAAATTTGGTCTCTTATACTTTGGGTCTGTTGTTAGGAGGGGCTAGTCCTTGGAAAAAAGACATTATGCTAGGAAAGGCAGAGAGAGGTTCAGCAAAAGGGAGAAAGACCTTCAATGAGGTGTACAGACACAATGACTTTAACAATGGACTTGAGCATATTGGAGATGATGAATATGGCACAGGATAGGGCAAAGCTCATATCTGTGGTTCATGAGGTCAATCAATATTAGTTACAATCGAGTCAAAGGCACCTAACACAAGCAACAACTATAGAGGTCTTCAGGATCACAGAGAACAGATGTTTACTCATATTTGAGAACAGAAAAAGTGACTTGTCTAGGTTGTGATAGTGAAGATTTGAGAATGTAATGGGACACAGGAGTTTTAATGAGGTTTAAGTTTTAAGTCCATTTAAGTAAATATTTTTTCAATAAAGGAGTCCCATGGTGGCACAAATGGTTAATAACTACTAGCTGAAAGGTTGGGTTTTTTTGTTTGTTTGTTTTAAATTTTATTACTTTTTTGTGTGTGTATCATCAAATTGGATCTGAATGGTACAGGAGGAGATTGCCCCTCCTTCTCCAGCAGAGCATCTGGTAGATTCAAACTGCCTACCTCTGGGATTGCAGTGCAGCTTCTTGCCACAAGGCCACCAGAGCTCCTTTGAAAGGCTGGTTTTTAAATCCACCCAGAGCTACTTCAGGAGACAGACCCAGAAATCTGCTTCTTAAAAGTCATAGTTCCGAAAAGCCCTGATGGAACCATTCTACTCTGTTCACATGGGTTTGCCAGGAATTGCAATCAACTTGATGGCAACTAGCATGGAAGTATATACACATTAGAGTATTTTAGGAGAAATTCTATCTACAGTGGACCTAACCAGAAAGTTCTCCGCATGACTTAAGGGGAAAGATTTTTAGGGACTACTTTGGTTTTGCCCTACATTGCAAAGTTCAACTTGCAGAACAGTAATTGGACAGTATCTTTGGAACTTTTTTAGTTAAAAAAACACTTCTTTTTCACCTTGGATTGTGTCAAATGTGTGATGACCATTTTCTAAGACATTTTATCAATGTGTCTTAGAAATAGTAAAATATTATAAAATGTAGTAAATGTTTTAAGACAAAAATGACAAAGAAACTATTTGTGTCCCCTTAATATTTTAATCATTCTTGACAAGGAGATGAAATCAGTTAAGTGGGGAAATGACAGCCTTTTTAACAAATGGTGTTGGCAAAATTGCAAAACCATCTGCAAAAAACTCAAGCAAGACCCATACCTCACATCATACACAAAACCCAACTCAAAGTGGAAAAAACCCAAGGACTATAAACTTGATTAGAGAAAAGCTTGGAAAAACTCTAGAAGCCTTAAACCACAACATGAACAGTCTTCCAAGCATCCTGAGAAACCTACAACCAGGAGAGAATAAAATAGATGAATGGAACTCTCTAAGAATCAAATCCCTATGCACATCCTAAAAGTTCTCCAACAGGGTAAAATGGGAAGCCACAGACTGGGAAAATATTTGGTAATGACATAACTGATAAGGAACTTATATCTAAAATTTATAGAATACTCAAGCACCATAACAAGACAAAAGGCAAACAACCCAATTGCAAAATGAGCACAGGATATGAAAAGAGAATTCACCAAAGAAGACATTCAGATGGTGAGCAAGCACATGAAGAAATGTCAAAATCCCTAGCTCTAAGAGAGATGCAAATCAAAACAACTATGAGATCTCATATAACCCCAGTAAGAATAGTAAAATGCAAAAGAGCAACAAACAACAAATGCAGGTGAGATTGTGGAAAAACTGGAACCATTATTCACTGTTGGTGGGAGTGTAAAATGGTGCAACCACTCTGGAAGGCAGTATGGCGCTTTCTCAAAAAGTTGGAAATAGAAATACTATTTGGCCCAACAATTCCACTACTGGGAATATACCCTAAAGAAACCATAACCATCACCCAAGCAGATATACACACATCCATGTTTATTGCTGCTTTGTTCACAAAAGCAAAGAGTTGGAAACAACCCAAGTGTTCCTCAAATAAATGGCTAGAGAGAAGCTTTGGTATACTCACACAATGGAATATCAGCAGCACTGAAAAACAAGGAACTCATGAAATATTATACAAATTGGATGACCATGGAGGACATTATGCTGAGTGAAATATCTCAGTTATAAAAGGACAGATAATGCACAATGCCACAAATATAAAACAAGACTGACATGGAGGTTGGAGGGAAACTAAGAAAAAAGGGGATAAATAATATAATGTACACAGCATTGAATCAGATGAGAGAGAGAACTATATAAAAGGAATACATGATTAGGTATTATTGGCATGGCCTAAGTCCAGAATAAGAGCTGCATAGTAAAGTGGACTGATTGGGGTGTGTGTGTGCAGGGGACTGTATAACAATGAAAGATTTTTTTTATTTTCATAAAGAAAAGAGAACTGAGGGTAGAGGGTCCAGGGAGGAAAATGTGCAACAATGAATGAATGGAAATCCAAGTTCTCCATAAACTTTCATTAAAATATGATTAAAATAAAACCTGCTGGAGGAACAGCAATGAATCTATTCCAACTCCACATCAAATCAGATTGAATATAAGATAAAGAATATAAATTACAGATACAAAACTAAATATAAAATGCTCTGGATTTCAATGATCTAATGATTTAGAATATTTATCTTTTAAAAATATTTACTTTTAATGTTAATATATTAACTTATCCATAACTTTCCCTTTTTTTTTTACCATCATAAGTGCTTTTACTAATTTTCCTCTTTCCACTTCTGAAAAAAATCTTTTGGGTGCTGAAAAGTCATGGTTTAAAGCTAATGAAAACAAAAATTAAACAAATTTTTGCTATTAACATATTGGCAAACATGCAACAGTTTTGTTGGTGTTGTGTGTATTTGTTTTTAAGAAAATTACTGTTTGTTTTATCTCTTGTTTTCCTGTCTTACTATATAGACAATGAATATTGGACAAAAGAATGACAATTTAAAACCAACAGTGTAAGATCTCTAATTGCATAGGGGCTTGGTGTCTTACATAATTCTCTCCTAGGAGAGAAGCCGCACAGTCTTAAACACTTTCAGCTTGGTACTCGACAGTCCAAATTAGACACTATTGTATCCCAATGAATCAAGAAAAAGGATTCTTTCTTAAAGTTACATGTCATTTTAGGGAGAATAAAGGCAATTAAGAATTAATTATAAGTATATTTTCATTATATAGAAATGTCCAAATGGAACAAAACATGTAGTAACCCCAATTAGAGATCTTGCTACGGTTCTAAAGTTTCATGGTATTTTAATAAATTAATAATAGAATTTGAAGAGCTTCAATTTAAGGTTATAATTTCAGGGAACTTTTTATAAACATAAAATGAAGTGAAGCATAAATTTTTATAAACCTCAAGATACAAAGAGTCAAGAAATATTTGTAAACTGAGATATTTATATAGATGAGTCATAGACACACAATTTTGAGTATATGAGTCAGAGTTCGGATCTTATATACAGTTGGTTTTTAAATGTTTGGGCATTATGCCAAGGATAAGCATTGGGTTTATATAACCGAGGATTTATAGGAATCTTAAGCTTGCTCAATTTTTCTTGGGATTTTATTCCAGAGTTTAAACTACTATATTTGACTAGGCCCCACCTTTCTGGAATGGACACATAGCACTTCATGTTTAAATAAACTCTAACTCCTATAACTATGACTCAAAAGTTCTTCATGGTCTGGCCCCTACCCACCTTTCTAGTATCATTCACTTCTTACTTGCTTCCTCCTTTCTCATGTACTTCAATCATATATCTTTTTAGTTCTTAATACACACAAAGATTTTTTTGTTCAAAGAAACTTAAATTTCACCTTTTCAGAATTGAGCAATCTGTACTGTGATTTCCTGCCTCTGAAAATCCAGTGGAGGGTCAGCTATGAGTCGATTTTCACTTGATGGCACACAAGAATAGCCCCCAAAAGGACAGTGTTAGAACCATATGTAACTGGTCTGTCTTAATAAAATATTCTTACAGACATATTTAGCAACAGATCCTCAAGGATTGCTTGCATAAGGAAATACCATTTTTACTTGTCAGATTATCAAATTTCCATGTTTGTCAATGCACTGTTGAACAATAAGGAGTGTATGTTCCCTGTTGAACATACACTGCTGGTAAGGTTGTACAAACAGTACAATAAACTATATTGAGGGTAAGTTGGCAATATCTAGAAAATGTTGTTATTGTTGTGTATCATAGAGTCAGAACCTGTCCATAGCTGACCCTCCGGCATGTTTTCAGAAGCAGTAATCACATGGAAGAAGATTGCCCATTCTTTTCTCACTAAAAAGCAGGTGGTCTTGAACTGTGTGCCTTTGGGTTTGCAATGCAGCTGCTTGCTACCAGGCCATCAGAGCTCCTCTATAAAATATACACATACAATTTGATTAAGACATCTAACTTTTGGGACTAATAGTATGACTATAATTTGAATATTATAATATGATACATTAATAATTTTATTAATTGCATTTTTTCAAATAGAAAGGACTGGAGAAATTACATATGTATCTAAAGAAGGAAATTCAAACACATTAGGATATGTTTTCAATAAGAAATTATTTGAAGTTAAAAGAAATGGGGGAAGCTTCCTAAATGCAGAGATGGAAAAAACATTCTATTTTTATTAAAAAGGGAATGAGGCAAAAAATAACATAAGGAGACCAAAGTGTGCCTGATATGGACCTTGGTCTTCACAATCACTTGCTATGCATCAGAGAGCTGGGCAATAAATAAGGCTGATAGGAGAAGAATTGATGCTTTCAGTTGTGGTGCTGGAGAAGAATATTTGACTGCCATGAGAACAAACAAGTCTGTCCTAGAGAGGGTGAAACCAAGTTGCTCCTTGGAGCAAAGACTTTGGAGTTTCATTTCCACTTTGGGAATGTGGCTAGGAGGGACAAACTTTGAAGAAGGACACGTGCTTGAAAGGGTGAAAGGACAGCTCAGGAGAGGAAGATGACAGGATGACATAGGTTGATATAGTGACTAGGGTAATGGGGTTAGGAGTATCAGAGATGGTGAGACCATCTCAGAATAGGGCAGAGTCCAGAGCTATGGTGCATTGGGTTACTTGAGTTACAGTCAAATAACCACCACCACCACCACATGCTACTTTTGTTTAAAAAAGGAGAAAAAAATATGTATTTGCCTTTAAATGCATAAGGAAACTCTAAAAGAACACACAAGAAATTAATAACAATGACCAGGGATGTGTCCTATCTTCATAACTTTTCAACCAATATGTAGAACAGATTATCTAAAAGGCTGGGCTGTACGAGAAGTGTGGTTTCAGGACTGGAGGAAGATTCATCTGCGTTATGCAGATAACACAACCCTGCTTGCTGAAACTGAGGA
>NW_006399914.1:4857031-4859380 GCF_000299155.1 Elephantulus edwardii
GATGGGCAATTCACCTGTGTGATTAACGACCTCAGAAAATCTGCTAGAGTCAGTATGTTCCAACTTGTTGGTACACAACAACAATTATGAATAGGATATAAAAGAAACTGCTAAACTCTAAACAAAGTAATTTATCAACGTTTTAACATCTGTCTGCCTTTTGATTATATTTATTGAAATGAATGCTATGTAATCTTTTTGATCCTATTTCCAAATCTAACTAGGACAAGTATTGGACATTGTTTCTTTGTGAAAAACCCAAGAGCTGATAATTACTTTCAAAGGCTATAAGGAATAAGTTATCTTTTAGGAATGGATAAAATTATATTTTTTTATAAACTGAAAAAATACATGAAAAAAAATGGATAAAAAGATATTTTTCTTTTCCAAATTTAAAGTTCAAGAGATAAAGGTTTTCCAACTGAAAACGAAGTCAATGTAACCTAGAAACAACAAAAGAAAGGCAATTCTTCAAGGTATTTCCATGCTCCTTGTTGGCTGCCCTTGAGTGACTCTGAGTCATAGTGGACTCCCGTGTTTACCCCGTAGATACGGTGTACACTACAAGAGCAATAAATAATTGTCAATATTATTACCGCTAAGAACTTAAAAAAATTCCATGGTTTATTCTCTCTAGAGATAGCTAAATTTAGTCTTAGTTCCTGGAAAATCCCTTTGAAAGTGTAAGTACAACAAGGACATGAAGTCTAAGCAGGGTTCTCTGTTAGAACTGTGATGCTTATGCAATGGTTAGGGACTCTTCTTGAATTAATTATTTGCCAATAAAGAAACAAATAACCAAACAATTTAACCCTCTGATAAAGTTCTCTTGGTATAATCCTTGACTCTTATTTCCAAATAGCATATAATAGTATTATATTATAAATAATATGCTATTTCCAATAGCATATAATAGTATATAATAGATTATAAAGTGCATAAATATCAATTTAATGTTTCCAGCTCTATAGTTAACCCTAAACTCAAGACTTCAAGAGACATTAAGAATTTAAAAAGAGTTCTGGTGGCGTAGTCTGTAGCAGGCTGTGCTGTTAATCGCAAAACCTGCTGGTCTCCTGAGGCTTGGATCCTTGGTTCCATGGGAGAAAGATGGTCTAGCAAGTCTAAGATTTCAGTTTGTTCACTGCTCCTGAATCCTGTCCAGCTCACAGCAGTCCTCCATTGAGTTTCTAAGATGGTAACTTTTAACATGATTAGACTGCCCATGTTTCTTCCCTTGAGCTGTGAGTAGCTTCAAACCTCTGGAGACACGTGGCCTTTTGGTTAACAAAACTAGGTAAAACAAACTAGGAACCCTAGAAACTATGAGTTGGATTGGACACAATGGCAGTGATTAGTCCTTGGTGTTAGGTCCCGCTAACCAAGATTTTAAGCCTCGACAATTGTATGGGGAAGTTTCATTCAGTCCTACAAGGTTGTTGGCACAGGATAGAAACAGATCTGTTGTTCATACTGTTGCTATGAGTCACACTTGACTCAATGATACTTAACAACAACACAGGGTCGTCAAGGAGTTTTGGTATCTGTACCTCAATCTGAACTGTGTTGCAAACCCAAAGGTTAGTAGTTTGAAAATATTTACATTTTCAGAAAACCCAATGGAGGGCAGCTATGCACTGGAATCTTCTAATGGAAGTGGGTGGACAAGATCACTATGTCTATTAGCTAGATCTGACTCAACAGCAGTGGGTATGAACTCCACCAACACACCATTCATCTCATCAACATAAACATTTTCAGTAGCAAATATTGAACTCTAATTTTCTAGTTTTCTTAGTTTAAAATTTTGTTTCTTCATTAAAGTCTTGTGGATTTAGTGTGGCACATAGTTTTTAGCACCCAAATTATGTTATATTACTTTACATGAACTGCTAAAGTTCATTACTTAGAAGAAAGAGTGAGTCCTATAAATTTTGACCCTACTCATTGTTTTCAGTCTCTAAAACAGGTGAGGTGAGAAAACAGTAGCATCATATATTCTTTCAACCTCTCTACTGTTTAGAAAAATACATGCTAGAATGTTTTACAGCCATCTAGCTTGCAACAACTGTAAATGTACAAGGGCCCACGTGCTTTCTCTAATGAAATTGGAACTTTCAGTATTTAGTGCCTAAAAAGCAATTAGATACTCTAAAACTATTCTGTATTCTTGACTTTGTTCTCCAAAAGCAGACACACAAAGGGAAATCACATAAACTATAATCCAATGGAGTGGATTTGATTTCCTTTTCCTATTTGGTCTACATACACCACCTAGTGGTAAAGTAGTGGATTTCATGTACAGAAGAGTATGTGTGTGTGTGTGTGTGTGTGTGTGTGTGTGTGTGT
>NW_006399914.1:4859740-4864212 GCF_000299155.1 Elephantulus edwardii
GTCAAAATAATTTATTTACATTCACAATATAATTATTTGGCACCATAAATTTCTTAAAACACATACATGGGACTCTATGTAAGTCACAGTGGAAATAGAGAGCAGAATAACTCCATCATTAGCACTAGCTATTGGCTTTACATCTATGTTAATATTTATTTGTTGTGCTGATATTCTTTCTGAAGTAAAATTCACCTAGATTAAAACTTGTTTTCATATTTATCATTTTTAAGAAACAATTTTAAAGCTGTGTCATCTTATATTAATAATATGAATCACAAGTCACAGGAGTTTAAAACTAAAAAGCAACATAGAAGCACTTAAACTAACGCACTTATTTTTACAAATGGGTCAACTTAGACTTAAGAATGTTGTGACTTGCCTGTTGGTATTGGTATTGGTATTGGTAATTTGTGGTCCCAGTTAAATAAGAACCTAGGTTTTCTCATTTTCATTCTAGTTCTAGAAATATACTTCATAAAAGTACATTTACATGATATGGTAAATATTTTCCATAGGAAAATACATAGATGTAAGTTAATGCAAAGTAGTGCTTTTATTCTAACATGAAGCAGGAATAGCAGAAAAGCACACATGCATGAAGCTGTGGAAAGGGCTTTCTAACTATTAGAAAATTCCTTCACATTTTAGCTTAAAATGAATATTTTTCTCAGTGTCAAAATGCATATACAACAGCTTTGTGGTAAACGAGGTTTAAAAGAATTCCTTTCCCTCCTTCCGACTATTTCAGAATCAGAGGTCTGTTTCTGTATAGTAGGTACCCACTTACAGATTTAAGCAAAAACCATGTTTGTAGCTCCCTCTGATGACCAGTGAACACTATATACGCTTCCTTTTATTCTTGCTGTTGCATTCAACTAACAGCTTACTGGTTAAGTTTTAATTGCTTCCAATGAGGTCAGCAAAGGTATTTATTGAAAAGCTCGGAATAAAACGCTCCACACACATACACACAAGCACACACTCGCTCACACAGAGAGAAAATCCTCTTGCCTGTTGATTTATGGAAACAATTATGATTCTGCTGGAGACTTTCTCAGCTGAGAAATAGTTTGTAGCTACAGTAGAGAGGCTCAAGTTGCAGGAGGCAGACAACAGACATGGAATTCCTGTGTATCCAGCTGTTATCAACAGAACAAGTAAGTTACTGTTATTTGTCTTAAAAACAATGTCGAATGTTTTCTAAAAGTTTATATGTTTCTCTGCTTTTAGAAATATGGAGGTTAAAGTTATTAGATTTCTGAGACATGTGTCTATATGCAATTATGTTGTGTAATTTACATAAAGGCAGTTGAAGTTTTCCAGAGCAATCCTAACATTTAATTTGAGAAATGTGAACAGTTGAGAAAATAGTTAACTACAAACATAAAAGCGTGTCATAAGGAAATCTACAGAATGCAGTAACACATTGTTAACAGTAATTAAAAAAAAAATCTATGTTACTCCCTCTAATTGCATGGTATTTCATTTTAAATAACAACAGAAATGAATGGTATAATTATAGTCCAATTTGTCTCTGCTAACATATAATGCTTGTAAATCTATGTGTAGTGTTAAAGATATGAAATCTGTTTTAAATGTACCAAAATGCAAACTGCACTGTGGATTACAGTGAAATTTAGTTACTGAAGTTTGTAACATGTTTCATCTTTCTCTTTCCTCTCCATTCTTAATCTATCATTGCAAACAGAAGTCAAGTAGCAAACAACATTGCAGCAACTGAGTTTACTACAACCTGTTTTTATTAGGATATACCAACAGAGAGTTGTTTTTGTTTTTGGTTTTAAAGGAGGAATACTGCTTTGCTATCAAGAACTAAAAGGATAAGGCTAACAATTTGCAAAGAGCAACTTCTCTTTCTTAAATCAATCTACAGCTCACAGACAGGAAGAGGTCAATGACCTAGAAGAAACAATCAACTCAAGATTTATTTCTCATTATGTTATTCATGAACACCCGGAGCACTACACTATAATGCACAAATGGATACTGACATGGATCCTGCCAACTTTGCTCTACAGAACGTGCTTTCACATTTTCTGTCTAGTGGGCACCATATCTTTAGCTTGCAATGACATGACTCCAGAGCAAATGGCTACAAATGTGAACTGTTCCAGCCCCGAGCGACATACAAGAAGTTATGATTACATGGAAGGAGGGGATATAAGAGTGAGAAGACTCTTCTGTCGAACACAGTGGTATCTGAGGATTGATAAACGTGGAAAAGTAAAAGGGACCCAAGAGATGAAGAACAATTACAGTAAGTAATATTTTTTATTTAAACTACTGTTTAGTAACCTTAACAATGTGTGAAATAACAAAATTTTAGGTGAGATATTTTCTTTTTTTTTTTTAAAGCAAATAAATTAAAAATTACCTTCTAGTTTTTTCTAACTGGGAAGAGTGAACTATGTTCCTAAAACCATTTCCTAGAACAGGGCAAATCTACTAATGTTTTAGCTAGAGCTGTTAAATCAAGCCAGTTTGAAAATACAAACTCCATACACTATGGTCAAAATGCTTATAAGTTAAACAAAATGCATATGATACTACTCACCCTGAAATGTGAACTATTATTTCTGGAAAAACTATAATGTTGTACCCAGTGAATGCTTGTTAAAATATCTATAACTAGTAGGAAGCAAACATTGCTTTTGAATTTGCCTGATTTTTCTTTTAAAGAATATTCTCATGATGCAAAACATTTCATTTGTGCTCAAAAATGCACTTGGGGACTTGTGCAATTGCGTACAGTTATACAATAGGAAACAATCAGTGGCATCTTCCTGAGGTCATGTTAGAATGAACTTTTACATTTTAAAATATGTAGCTTGGCCAAACACGGATTTCTCCAAACACTTTCTCAACTTGCTATGCCACAAGTACTTTATGTTATCTTAAGAGAAATAGAAATGTGATGAAATGAGTTGGAAGACATGCTAATTGCATGACTTTTAGTGATAAATTTACCTATCTATCTATGAGAATTAGATTTATCAAGCAGCAGTGATGACTAAGAGCAAATAACAATGTTATTAAATGTGATGGGGTAACATACACAACTATCCTCTGTGTAAACACTGAGAATTTAAAATCACTAAATGAAGAGAAACTTTGTTTACATTTCTAACACTTGAATGATGTTATAGCTATATAATTTCATGATAGTATGCATGTTAAATTTGATTGAAAAAGAATGTAAGAAGACTATGGTGCAACATGTGTTTAGCACAGGGTTAGCCTCATGAGGGATACTTGAAATTTTCACTACTTATGCAATGAATGGCTTTTAAGTTGGAAACCCAATCAATAAGTGGATATCTGATGAATTTTATTAATAGGATCTTTTAAATAATACCTGATATAGAATGTTAAGGCTATTTTAATGAATTATAATAAATTATTATTAATAAGAAAGATATCACGTTAGACCTAGAAAGGTTATTCTGATTATATTGAAATTTAGCTAAAGATACATTTACTTGGAGGAAAGTTCTGTGGATATTCATTCTTATGTAAGCAATTTGGCTTAAATTCAATTTATTTAAAAGTTACTGATATTTGTCATGGCTAACAGAACCCAGTATGAAGGACAGATGTCTGGTGGAAGTTAGGACACGTGAGACAATTTTTCAGTATTCCTTATCTTATTTTTTTTTCCTGTGAACTATAGACTATGCACAGATTATCTCCAAGAAAATTTCTAGTTCTTACAGTCTATTCTAGCCCTCAAAAACATATAAAACACATGTGAGAAAATAATATGATTATCACAAATCTTTAATTAAGTGAAAGTGAATATTATCACTATAATAAAGTGAACTGTCAGAACTAACTACAATAGTAGCAATAAGATTGTAACCAAATATACATACTGTAGAATTCTTCTACAGTACTTTGAGTACCTGTATTGAATAATGAAAAAGTAAAAAATAATCAAATGTAAAACCCAATTAAAATATGTAGAATAAGAATATATTTACAAATGCAACTTATTGTTTTGGGTTATAATTTCTCAAAACATACAGAAAATGGTAAAATTATATTATAATTTTGGACAGTTTAGTATTAACTAAAACCACTGCCATCAAATTGATTTCCTACTCTTAGAGGCCCTTTAGGACAGTGTAGAATTGACCCAATAGAGTTCCCAAGGCTGTGAATTCTTATGGACCCAAAATGCCTTCATCTTTTCCCATGGGGTGGCATGTGGTTTCCGATCTCAGAGCTTCTGGTTAGGAGTGAAGCCCTTAACTACCACACAACTGGATGCTGTTGTTACTAGGTGCTATTGAGTGTGACTCATAGCTACCACACACCCAGGACACCTGCGTTCAAGGCTCATTTGCAGTAATTGTTAGGCCAATTCGTCACATCATTTCTCCTTTAACACAATTCTAAAACTGAAAAATGGAAAAAGAGAAAGTCATCATATATATATATATATATAT
>NW_006399914.1:4864312-4870730 GCF_000299155.1 Elephantulus edwardii
TTATCAATAATAATGTCAGGATGCAAATTTTTAATTAATTTTTAGTGTTTTAATACTAACAAAGATATGATATTCCTTGTGCGAAGAGTCTTCACTTTTACATGCTCTCTTATGTATTGTATCTAGTATCCTGGGGGAAACTCTCATGGTATAGTATGTAGGGTGCTGGTGCTTTGTATCATAAGGTCTTGTGTTTGGTGGTTTGACTTCACCAGCTGGCTTGAGGAGGAAAAAAAAAGTCAGCAGTATCCTTCCTTAAGATTCACAGTCTTGGACACCTAATAAAGGGTCTCTAAGTTTGCAACCTAATGGACCACAGTGAGTGTGATACAGAATACTGATTTGCTACACAGTAAATGTTTCTGAAAGGGGAAATTTGTGTTAGGATCCTTTCAGTAAATCCCAAAATTTTTATCAAGTCATGATGGCATCCTGTGGAAGAAGGAACCAGTCAGGCTTCTCTGTAATTAATAGACGGTAAGTCCACCTGAAGATTATATGGAAGATAATACTTATTTGAGTTTACTTTATATTATTCAATGGCATCTCTACTAATTTTTAAAAATTAATGCCAGATACATAAAACGCGGAAATTAACACATATGGAGTTGAAACCTATCTTTTGTTCTTTGAAAAGAATAATTTTACATTCAAGCTACTCCATTATGAAAGTATCCAAAAGTACTCAGTAGAATTTGTTTTTAAGAAAATGAAGATGTAAACCTTGACAAGACAAAGTTTGAAGAACTTTTAAATTACTCAATTATTAGGTGAATGATTGAGCAAATGAACAAAATATTTCCCTCTGATTTTCATTATGATTGGAGTAAAGAGAATTCGATTGTATACTATACCCAATGGATTAGAACTACATCCAATATAGTATACACTGCATACTATAGATAGAAACAATGATGTTTAGCAAAGTGCTAACAATCAGAATCAGACTTTGAATTTCAACTTCACTGTTATGATACTTTAAATTTATTAACAAGTTGTTAATCACACACTTTGGAGAACTTTAAAGATGGTACAGATTTTCATGTTGTAGATTGATGTAGTCTATATGAAAGTATGACGTAGACTACATGAAACACAAGAATTGTTCTCTCAATTATAAAGAAGTACTCGGTGTGATCTGAATGAAAGGAAGAGTGACCTGAGGATGCTCGTGAATCTCAGAGGTCTGCAAATATTGTTCCCTCTTATGAGTGTGGTTCATAGGTAAGATGTGGATTGGAGTTAGGGGGAAGAGATAAAATAGCTGATGGAGAATCTGAAGAAAGGAAAGAGAGAGACTGCAAGAGATCATGCCTCATTCTTTAGGGAACTTAAAAATTACTTAAGTTACCTTCATTTGCAAGGATCTCATTTCAACCCTACTTTAATTATAGCAATCTCTTGTAAAATACTTGACATTAGAATTTAGCAAACAGAATATATAAATTGCCTAAATAGTTCATCAAGGAATCCCCAAAGACATAAGACTTTAACTAACAGACATAAAAACATGATCTGACTAGGTAAATGAGGGAATTGACGAGATGCCAGGAGAAATGTGGACCACAATTCTAACCCAACAGAGGAGAGAGACTTCTTGTAAAGTACTAGTGGGAGAAACTGCACCTTCCAGGAGGGAGAAGCCTTCCCTCTCAGCATGTTCTCTCTGGTGGCTCCAAATTCAGTCTTACATTAAGTTTCTCAACTCAACATGAACTATTAATAAGGATAACAAAAGCATAAAGACCCCATTCCAAAAAATCCACATTCCAAATGATGTATTTATATTCTTAGCAGAAAGAGGGCATTACTGCCATCATAAAGAGACTGGCAATGCATGGTCAATACCAGTGCTTCTGTGGTCAGAGCGCTTTCCTTGGGGACACGGCCAGAGGGTGAATTTAGATAATTGCTGGTCCAGGCATCCCCTCAGCAGACAGAGGCAATCACTCCACACCTGACAGAAATAACACTGCTGTTTTAAGCTGGGAATCGAGGTGCTGAGTGAGAGGCAGCAGCAGTGGACTGGGCAACCGACAACTGTCCTGACAGACAGATGTGGAACAGAGAACCTAATCCCTCAGGATGATTTTCTTGCTTTCAGCATCCAATTAATAAAAAGTTTTGTTCTTCCCAACAATGGTCAAAACCACCTATTCCTTTAAAAAGAGAATCCTTAATTGTCATAAGACACTGATCCAAGAGAAAGTATGCCTCACTTCTTTATAATTGAGCATTTCAAGTTCCATAGTAAGAAAAGGGTTAGCCATTCTGAAAACTAGCCAGTGATTTGGCAATATTCTCTTTTGGATTGTTAGACTGTGACGGGATATGGCCTAACAATTGGCAAAAAGCAAATAAACAGTGTTGTTGGATTTGACTTTGGCCACAAAATCTTCAGAGACTTAATTGTCAACAATTCTTTGGATAGACTTTTACTCAACAATAATCTCTGCTAGTAGCTAGAAAAATATACATACCATCTCTAAAAATGGAGAAGGAAAACTTATTTATGTTACAACTGGTTCCTTAGCAACTTATCTAAGAGAATGAGAATTTACGTTCATAACTAACAAAACAAAAACACCACTTTCCAAAAAACCAGACAATGCTAAAGAAAGAGTTAGACCAAATCCTGGAAACACTGAAAAGAGTAAATCCTATGCAATTAGTGACTTGCATCCCCTTAAATAAACCATAATACTGTGGAGAATTTAAAAAAAAAGTCTTTTAAATATTAATTATTATTCGAAAACTCTGATGTTATGGATTATATTTAACTTTAAAGCCTTGCATGTTTGGGGCTAACAAGGTTTAGCATCTATTAAGTAGTTACTAGAACTTTATTTATTGCCACAATTACCTTTATAAATTTTCTTGTATTACTAGAATTCATCTGTACTTTCTTAAAAGCATGTCATTATACCAACTCTCCTGCTGTTAACATTGCCTCTTTGTTCATTCAATTGTTTAAGGTTCTTCTGAATCACTATTCTCCAAACTAGTCTCCTAAGAGTGAATCTTATTAACCACAGCACGCACTCTTGAAATGGCACCTGTTCAGTATGCTAGAGACAGGTAAAAATCACATAACATTTATCATCCAAAGCTGGCCAAAACTATGGAGAAATTGGCTTTAAAATCATTTGTTTGCATCAGTTGTGAGGATGCAGGAAAAAAAGCAGATTAGGTACAAACAAACTCTCAATAAACCGTTTAGTTTCCCTTGTCTATACAGACACCCAAGTGAATTGGGGGGAACATTAAAAAGAAAAACCAAAAAACAAACCAACCAGCTTTTTGATACTTGGGAAGGGCTGCCTTTTTTAGATTTTTCTTTCTCAACCATGATTAAACATTGGGGAATACGAAAGAACACTGATGCTAGATCCCACCCATAAAGATTCTCATTAAATTGATCTAAGAAATTGCCTGTGCATTGAGGATTTTGAAAGCCTAAGTAATTCTGGCATAGTATTAAGGTTGAAAATCAACAGTCTAAGGAGAACACAAACTTAGTGAAGAAACTGTAGTTTAATTACATTGGCATGCATGAAGGCGAGGAAGATCTTGGTATCTTTTTTGTTTTTTTTAAACCTTTTCAATGATTGTTTTGTGTACTTTACTTCTTAAGGAGATCAAGAATTCCAATTTAGTTCTGGAATATTTTGGAAACCTGTGAGGGCTCTAGCATTAGTTTTTAAACTTGATGATTTTTAAATAGATGGGCTCTATAACAAATCTCTAATATATGCATTAAGGAAGTCTTCTGGGCTCATTTGATATCCCTAGCAAACTCCAATTATTTCAACATTTGGCCAACTGGCTAAGGAATGCATGTGATAACAGCTCTGTAGCTACCATGTAAAAGTGTTCCTTTGGTGAAGAGTTAATTGAAGGGAACAATAGGTGCTGAGTCATCACCTCAAAATTACAGTCAAGTCTTAACTTCTTCTTACATTTTCAAGTGGGATCTACAGTAGAGTTATCAACAACAACTTACTCAGAACTTATATGAGGTTTTATGATTAAGAACCCAGAAACATCAAGATTAAAGTACTCAGGGAGGATGGAACCACAAGTATAGAGATTCTATCTAGCTTCTTAGAAGTATATGCCAACAGTTTGTTCTCTGCAAATTTGTAATGTTAAACAATACGAAGGCAAGGTTACCATTACTTTTTGAAAATACAAATTTTCTTCTTTTTATCAAATTACTTTTGGTTGCATAGTAAATTCCATTAACATTATTAGTGGAATGAGAGTCTTTTTTATATTCTACTTTCACATAGAAGAAATAGCAGGAATTATGCATACATAAGTAATTTAAAGAAAACAATTCTAGTGCAATTGACATCCAGATGAATTGTGCCCCTATTAAAGCTACGTCAAGTTTTCTACATGTAAAACAGGTTCTTGTTGGTTTTATGTACTCATAACTGACCATCTAGTGAGTTTTTAGAGGCAGTGAAACACAGGAAGAGACTGCCCCTCTGTCTCACATGAAACAGCTGGTGGATTTGAACCACATGCTTTTGGATTTACAATGCAACTCCTTACCACTGAGCCACCAAAGCTCTGCTGGGAAATGAAAGTGATCTGCCTTTTAAATGGCTTGAAAGGCAATGGTATAGAATCACTGAACATTTAAATGTTCCCAGAACAAGATTCTCATCTGCATTTGACATTATATCAGAACCTGACTTATAGACAAAAGTCCTATCAAGTTCATTAGTAAACAATACCACAGCAACAATAGCAAGGTTCAACAGGGCAGCACACAAGAAACACTGGCAAGGCTGAGGAGAGATTTAACTCTTATTCACTGCTGGTGGGAATGTAAAATGGTAATCACTATTGAAGGCTGTCTGGGCACCTTCTCAAAAACTTGCAAATAGAAATACCATTTGACTCAGCAATTCCACTACTGGGAATATACCCTAAAGAAACCAGAGCCATGACTCAAACAGATGTATGCACATCCATGTTTATTGTTGTGTTACTCACAATAGCAAAGAGATAGAAGCAACTCAAGTGCTCATCAACAAATAAATGGATAGAAAAACTATGGTACATTCACACAATGGAATATTAAGGAGCATTGAACACCAATGAACTAATAAAACATTATACAACATGGGTAAGCCTGGAGGACATTATGTTGAGTGAATTATCTCAGTCTCAAAAGGACAAATACTGCATAACACTGCTGTTATAAAATAGGACTGTTATGAGGGGTTAAGAGGAGACTAGGAAAAAAGTGGATAGATAATGAACACTGTATTGGGAATAGATGAGGGAAAGAATGGTCAGAAAGGAATATATGTTTAGTTATTATGTTTATGACAGCAATCTGGAAAATGAGGTATAATTCAAAGTGTATAGAGAAAAGAGTAGGGAGGGGAAGGGAAGAAAATGTGCAAATAATGAGTTTTTAAAAAAGAATAAAAATAAATGAACAATACCACTACCAATCTGTTTGAAAGAAGGTTTGTGTAACATGGAAACAAAGGGTTAGGGTGGAGAAGTAGGAAAGGAGATTTAACAACATCATGGTTTTCTAGCACTGCTATAACCGAAATACCACAAATAGGTGGCTTTGACAAACACATTTATTTTCCCACAATTTAGGAATCTACAAGTCCAAATTCAGAGCACTGTTGTGGGGGAAGATTTTTCTCTCTGTCCTCTCTACAGGAAATGCAGTGTCTCCTCAGTTCTGTGACTTGATTCCTTACAGATCACCCTGTGCATTGGCATCTGTTTTACTCTCATCTCTCTCTACCAGTTTAATATCATTTATATCTTAAAAGATACTGACTCAAAACACACTCTATCCAATCCTGTCTCAGTGACATAACAAAGGTAATCCAGTCCTGAATGGGATTATAACAACAGACACAGAAGATAGGATTTATAGCACAAATTTTGGGGGGAACTTAGCTCAATTCATAACAATTTATAATCTCAGAGGGAAAATGTTTGAGGTCTACTGTGGATAACTGGCATCAGAGATTCTACAGTGGCTTCAGTCAACTTCTCTTCAGGAAAGCAATCACTTCGACTTGAGCAGACTCAAATAAATGCTAGAGTCATTACCTATGGTTCTTCTGAGAAAAAAAAGTACAAAGAAAATTATGTCTTTGTTGTAAGCACAAGACAGAAAGATAAAGAGAAAAACGGAAAGAACATAAGACATAACTACTGATGGATTTTTCACTGTAAGCTTTAGATATATTTAGTTGTTGTTGTTGTTGTTATGTGCCGTCAAGTCGTTTGCGACTCATAGCGACCCTATGTACAACAGCTCTAAACTCTGCTCTGTCCTGTGCCAATCTCATTGCCTTCAGCACACTCATCCCAATTGCCCCAGTCACCGAATCAATCCATTTCCCAGAGGGCCTTCCCCTCCTGCGCC
>NW_006399914.1:4873100-4884316 GCF_000299155.1 Elephantulus edwardii
ATTTCCTCCTTAACAATATCTAATTTTTCCATGTTCATGGTTCTCACACATTCCATGTTCCAATCACTAGTGTCTGCTTAGAACTGTTCCTCTTCCTTTGTATTTCCATATTCAGTTGCCCTTTTCGTCATTCTGTGTGTGTTCTGTTGTACATAGGGTTTTCAGAGGCCTGCTATTTTGGAAGCGGATGGCCAATCCTTCTTCCGATTGATTTCAGATATATTTAGAGATAAAGAATTCTCATAAGGTCCAGCGCAACTAACTTTATTGGTGCACTTAAGGATGAAAAGGGAGCTCTGGCAGCCAACTGGTAAGAGGCTACATTAACATTGCATAGGTGCCGGGTTCACGTCCACAAACTGCTCTGCCGGAGAGAAGGGCAGTCCCTTCTGTGTGCTTTACTGCCTTTGAAAGCCTACTGGAAAGTCAGCTATGTGTCGGTTCTGACTCAGTGGCACACATCAACAAGAAGGATTAAAGGGAAGGGAATGCAATTAACTGAGAAAGTAAAAGAATGATTTCCATGATCAGAACTAAACACATGAAACCAATAAAATGCTGAAAGTTGAATTTAAGTTAAAAGTGAAGAGTACACAGAGAAAGAAAAGTGATAAATTATTATTGTAGGTATTCTTCATATAAGAGATTTGAATCTATGAGTTAATTTTATTCCTGAAGTTAAAAGAGTCTTTGCTAACTTACCAGGTTTATTCTGAAATCTAGTTTATTCCTGAAATTAGTGTTAGAGAAATGGGGAATATTTTTATATGCTTAAATGTCATGTTCATTATTTTCTGTTAAAAGCTCTTGGAATATATTCCATTTCATCTACTTATTTGCACTCCAGGTTTAATTGTAGATAATGTTAAGAAAATTATTCATGACCAAATTCAGAATCAATTAATCATGCAGACTTTTCTTGAGGCAGTATTTTAAAAAAGGTCTTTCTTAAAACACCAGTGTCCCTAGAGATATTAATGGTTTCCTGCAGCATGGTTTCTGTGGCTAACAGATTGAGAAATATTAGGTTTTAAACAGTTGAACACATTTTTATGGATTTCTCTGAGACTGTTTAACCTTAATGTGAATTTCAGAATTCTAGAAGACTCTTATTTGACAACAAGCTTATTTGACAAGAACGTTTACATTTTATTATATTGCAATATTGCGCTCTTTCTTGAGTGGAGTAAAAGATTAGCTTCTTTCTCTACAGTTGTTTGGTCCAAAAAAATAGGCTGTAAAATTGATTTAAGCCAAAAGTTTAAGAATAATCATGTTATCAACAGGATTGATTTTGAAGCACTAATATATGGAGGATACATATGATTTTGGACTCTTAGGATAGTGTTTTGAGAAATGTAAAGCTGGTTTGAAACACTTTCTGAGCTGTGAACAAACACTTTCTATGCACTAACCTAAAGTTCAGAAATTCAAGTTGGGTCTAGAAGAGGCTAAGGCACCAGGGATATCATTGTGGATATTCAGATGCATCCTGCTGAAAGCAGAGAACATTAGCAGAATGTCCATTTGTGCTTTTTTGATTTTTGCAAAGGCATTTGACTGTGGATCACAACAAATTATGACTAACATTGAGAAGACTGGGAATTTCAGAATACTTAATAGTGCTCATGAGAAACATATACCTACACCAAAAAATGTTGTTGAAACAGAGCAAGGGAATAGCTTAAAATGAAGAAAGGTGTAAGTCAGGCTTGTATCTTTTCCCCAAATTTATACAATACAATCTGTATGCTGAGTAAATAATTTAAGAAGGAGGACTCTATGAAGATGAATGTGCTACTAGAATCAAAGGAAGACTTATCAACAACCTGTGTTATACAGATGATACAACCACAAGTAGCTGAGAGAGAAGAGAAATTGAAGCACTTATTACAGAAGATAAAAGGCTTATTGAATATAAATTTCACCTCAACATCAATAAAACAAAAATCCTCACCATGGGCCAGTAGATAACACCATGATAGTCAAGAGAAAATACTGAAATTGTTAATGATTTCATCTTACTAGGATCCACAATCAATACCTTTGGTACCAGCAGTCAGAAGATCAGGAGATGTACTGCACTGAGCAAGTCTACACTCAAGGACCTCTCCAAATCACTAAAGACCAATGATGTCAGTTTGAAGACTAAGGTGCACCTGATTCAGACCAAGGTCTTTTAAAGCCCTTGATATACACCTGAGAGCTGGGCAATGAACAAGTATGACAGGAGAAGAATGGATACCTTTGCACTGTGGTGCTGGAGAAGAGTACTGAATCCCACAGACTGTCAAAAGAACAAACACATATGTCCCGGGAAAAGTGCAGCCAGAATGTTCCTAGGAGGCAAAAAATGGCAAAGCTTCATCCTAAATACTTTGAGCATGTTGTTAGTAGAAACTTTTCTTTGGGAAGGAACATCATGCTTGGAAAGGTAGAGGGTTGGTAAAAGAAAGGAAAGACCTTAAAGAGATTGACACAGTTATTGCAACAATGGGCTCAAGTATGTCAGTGATGATGAGAATGGCACAGGCTAGGATAGGGTTCAGATCTATTGTTTATGGTTTCACTTGACTCAACGACACCTAAAACAACCATCACAACCTAAATACAGGGAACTCTGGTGGCTTGTTGTTGTTAAGTCTTGTTGAGTCGAGTACAGTTCACACCAACTCTATGAACAACACATCTGAACCTTATCCTGTCCTGTGCCTGCCCCATCATCTCTGATGTTCTTGAGCCCATTGCTGCAGTCACTAGTCAGTCCATCTTGTTAAGAGTCTTCCTTTCCTCCACATCCCCTTTCTAAGCATAATGTCTCTTTCCAAGGAATAGCCTCTCCTAACAATATGTCCAGAATAGTCACAGTCAACCCAAAGACAGTGGTTCACATCCACCAGCTATTTGTTGAAGAAAAATGGGCAGTATTCTCTAGTGTGATTGACTGCCTCTGAAAACTCACTCAAGAGTCAGCTATGTTTCAGTTCTGACTAGATGGTATACAACAGTAACAACACCACCACCACCACAACACAGTATACATTAGAATTCCAATATGATTGAAAATTATTGTGCATCTATAATAATAAACTTTCTATAACTTTGCAAAAAAAGGTTGTTTCATTAAATTTGCTGTTATTTCAAGTATATCCAGAAGGAACAAGTTTCATTTACTGGTCCTTTAAAACTACTTTGGATTTCAGAATTTAGTATAACTGAAAGGAAGACGACAAACTTAGTTACCTTCAATATTTTTTTAAAAGATCATTTGAGAATATAAATAGATAAAGGGCCAATAATGGTCTTACTCTTTTCTCTCTCCCAATGTCTTCCTTCTCTCACACAGTGGCCCTGGCCTGCCTTATTGTTCTTTCTGCTTGTTTGGGGTCAGTCCCAATGGAACCTTAGCTCTGGGAAGACAGCATAGCATTTTGCCTTTCTATACCTCTCGCAATAGTAGCAAAAGCAACATCCAATTACCAAGAGGTAGAATAAGGGAGGGAAAAAAGGCATTCATTCAATGTTTCTTCTTCAAGTTGTTACAAATCTTTAACTTACTATTAGTAAAGACTACTGATTACTATAGTATCACGAAGATATAAAACTGAAAAGAATGAAAAGGCTTCCTAAAATTTTGTATTATAAACCAATTTGGTGTATCATTTTTCTAGGTAGTTTCAAGGAATTAGTTGAAAAAATATTTAATTGCAGAAGCCAGCTATCTAAGCAGACAAAGGTATCCCAGAAGTTACTGAAAGGGAAGTTGGGAAGGCACGGTGAAGACCAATCCCGGAAGACTGTGGCCTTCTCCAACATCCATTTTTATTTTTATCTGACTGTTGAGTAACTCCTACCTATTCAAAGGCAGTAATTCAATGTTGAATTTAAATACAGGAATAGCTGCTTTAAAAGAAGACACAGACAAACACATTTTTAAAGACTTAGATGAGCTAAACTCACACAAAATAGGTAGTGCACTGACATTTTTGGGCAAGGGTCATTCTATGACTAAGATTATCCCTGGAGTTGGTGATGAGAGCTACAAGAGGGCTGGGTATGTAGATAAGAAGACAGTAAGCTGAGGCAAGTATAAAGATGGTGAGTCCAGTCTCTTATTTTAGAACAAAGAAATTGCCATGGACACGTTCTTTAATGCTAGCCTGAGAATTTCGACTGAATCACCTGTTTCAGCCACACCCCCAGGACAGTCAGTAGTTGAAGAGCTGTGCAAAATTTCACCGAAGGTAATTAAGAATGCAGGCACAAAGTACTCTCCCCGGGCTACCTGCATTTCCCTGTTTCTGGGAAATTCAGTACAATGCTGGACGTGTAAGAGATACATAGAGGTACTATAGACTTTTAAAAGATCCTGGATAAACGGAATTATCCAAATTTCTCTCCACTAGCTTGAATTTGGTGTGAATAACTCTATATTAGGGTTGTTAAGTTTTACTTGAACTTAAAATTTATTATATTTAAAAATACTATTTAGCAGTCACATTAACATTGCTATTAAGATGGTTGAACTATATAGAAAGAAATTGTTTGTCATCATGTATCTTTTAATTTAGTCTATACAAAACTGTACAATATACATGTAGGAGTATTTTTGTTGTTCTTAAGAGTTCTCAAGTCGCATATGACTCATAGCAACCCTATGAACAAAAGATCTGAACCCTGTTCTATAACTATCATCGTTTTCTAATGTTCATAGAGTTTCCAAAGGCCTGACATTTTTATGGGACTAAATAGAGGTCAAACTCATTTATTGCCATTAAATCTGAACCAAATCATAGGTGACACTCTAATGGTTTTTTGGAGGCTGTAAATCACATGGTAAGAAATTGCTCACTTTTCTCCTGCAGAGCCACTGGGGTATGCAACTCCCCCCACAATGGTTAACAAAGCAATACTCCATGGACTATTCCATAAGCTCCTTAAATATAAGTAGATAACAAAAATAATATTTCTTTAATAATAATACATGTTCTAATACTGAAATTAGGGGGCTCTGGTGGTTTAGTGGTAAGGAGCTGTGCTGTTAACCCAAAGACTACATGTTCAAATCCACCACCTGCTCCAAGGGAGAAAGGTGGGTAAGTCTTCAATATGATTAACAGTCTCTGAAAACTACCTGGAGAGTCAGTAATGGGTCAGTTTGACTCAATGGTACATAATAACAACAATACTGAAATTAGTTATGAATACTTCATTTCATGCTAATTCTCAGACTACCCCTTTTCTGTATTTTTAACAACCATCCTATTAGTCTATTTCACAGTAGGAAAAAACTTCAGGAGAGTGGCCCACTTGATAAATTTGTTGACATATGAATTATAGTTTTAAAATTACACATGAGCCTGTTTTTGCCCAGGATGTTTAATTAAGAAAAATTAGCACTCATATTAATATTTAGCTGATAAGTCTAATGATCAAGCCAGAAATCTCTACACGCAATGACTGATTATTTTCTGAAAATATTCAGGTGGTCATTTAACTCTTAGGTCCAGTGTTTACTGTCAATGCAAATTACCAAGGGGAAGAAGAAAGGTGCTTTTAAGTAACATTTTCTCCTCAAGGAGAACAAAGGCCATTATCATTTATTTATGTTTTTATGGCACCAACAGTCTTTATTGGTGGAGAGAGAGAGACAGGAGAGACACAGAGAGGGAAAGGGAGAAAGAGAGAGGGAGAGGGAGAGAGAACACACTACACTTCAGCTCCTGTTTCTGAGGCAACATTCTCTTAGTTGGTGAATGAAAAAAAAACAAACCCATTATCATTATTTTAAAATAGTTATGGGCTGTTGAGTTGACTAGACTCATACAGACCTTATGAAGAACAGTTTTAAATCCTGCCCTCTCCTGAGCCAAGCTCACTATCTCTGACACATCCGATCCCATTGTCACAGTCACTGTGTCCATCCATGTCCTCTAAGGCCTTCCTCTCCTGTGCTGACCCTCCACCCTTCCAAGCATGATGTCCTTCTCCAAGGACTGGCCACGCTTGACAACATGCCCAAAAGTAACAAAAAGAATTTCATTCTTTGAGATGTTACTGTTTATAATCTTCACAGGAAACATCAATTTGGCAGGGCTATTTATGCTCCTTTAGTAGATGGAGGAACTTTGGTTCAGAGAGTGAAATAACATAGTCTAAGTCATACAGCTAGTAACAGTTAGGGTTTGGCTATAAGCCCAAACAGACTTAATGGTGAAACATAGTTTTTGTTATCATCACATACATTACTATACCTTTGCTGGTGTTAGGAAAACATCACATAATAATTTATTTCCCTTAGTAGAGTAACTTGTAGCTGACTAACTATAAACCGCTGAAATTGTCTTCTCTGCAGAATGACCTAATGAGTACTTGGCATTATCTTCTTCTAATCAAATATTAAAGAAAAACTGTACAACTTGCTTTGTACAAAACATCTCCATCTGTCTTCCTCTAAGTTGTCATTAAAATCTTCAGTTTATTTTGCTTACAAATTGCTAAAGATGCTGCAAAATTTAATTTGGTTGTATTTGAAACACATTTCCGACACTTATTAGAAATATTTATGTACTTCTGTTCATTACTAAGTGTCTGCCTAATTATTATAGAATATATACATATACACAACTGAACTAAATGAGATGGTTTCAGGATTACAGCCAGATAATTTTCTTCTCCAATGGCCACTAGATCCAAATAGAAACAAACACAGAAATAAATAAATGAAACAGCAGAGTGTTTGTTCTAGCAAGCACTTCTAAAGGATGAGTTGAAAAGAAACAACTTACTGGCAAACTGGTTCTTCCTTTGTCTGTGATTACTATGTTCTCGATTTATTTTTTTAATCCTCTTTGGATTTTCCCAATTAAAGAGGCAAAAGATAGGGAATGAAAATGGCGAGTGAGGACAAAGACAATGTATCTGGAATTCTACTTTTGCAAAGGACTTGTGTGTGTATGTGTGTGTGTTTGTGTGTGTGTAAGAAAAAGATTGATTCTTGGCAAATCATATTATAGGCCTTTAATCAATGTTTGTTTTTTTTTTTTCCTGGAAATTGATATATTTACTGAGTATAATATAAATTTGAATAAAACACAACATAAAAAGGAAAGATCTTACGCTTTTTGTATTAAAAATAGTCTGTATGGTTTGTACAAATTCTCAAAGTAGCCATCACTGTTTCTTTATAGTAATATTTATTGAATACATATAGCATGCTACATCCTTTGGAAACAAAAAGGAATAAGATAAAAACCCCACTTACGGAAAATTTTTCAGTCTCCTCGGGGAGATGAACACCAAAGGTTCAACTTTAATACAGTGTTAATAAGATTTTTATTGTTGTTATGTGCCAAGTCAACTGTGACTCATAGCAGTGACCCTATGCACTATTCTACCCCAGGCCAATCTCACTGTCTCTGAAACACTCACCCTCATTACCCCAGTTACCATGACAATTCATCTCCTCTCCTGTGCTGTGCCTACACCCTTCCAAGATTGACGTACTACTCCAAGGACAGGTCCCTCCTGACAATATGTCCAAAGTATGTGAGACAGCACTTCAAAAACATTGCCTCCAAGGAGAAACCTGTTTTCACCATCTCCAGGACAGAGTGTTTGTTCTCTTTTCAGTCCAGGGAATGTTCAATACTCTTCTCCTGAACCATAACTTAAAGGCATTAATTTTTCTTCTATCATCCTTAGTCATTGTCCAACTCTCTGACACATAGTAAGCAAATGTGAAGACCATGATCTGTATCAGATGCACCTTAGTCTCCAGACTGGCATCGTTGCTCTTTAGCACTCTCAAGAGGTCTCTAACAGCAGATTTTCCTAATGCAATTAATTTTTTTTATTTCCTGATCGCTGGTGCCAAGAGTGTTGTTGATTGTAGAACCAAGCAAGCTGAAACTGTTAATAATCTCAATCTCTTCTCCATCTACTGTGGTGCTACCAATTGGCCCAGTGGTCTGAATCTTTGTTTTCTTGAAGTTGAGCTTCAATCCATATTGCAAACTACAGTCTTTGACATCTGCAGCAAATGCTACAGGTCCTCCTCAGTTTCAGCAACCAAGGTTGTGTCATCTGCATAACACAGATTGTTGGTGAGTCATTCTCCAATCCTGATGCCACATTCCTCCTCATAAAGTCCAGCCTCTTGAATTCTCTGTTCTGCATATACCTTGAAAAGATATGGAGAGAGGACACATCCCTGATGCACTCCTCTCCTGATTCTGAACCATCAGTGTTTCCTTGCTCTGTTCTGAGGATTGCCTCCTGGCCCAAGTATAGGTTTCACATGAGAGTGTAAAGTAAGCACTGTGATGAAAATATGTTCAGGGATTGGGGAATGATAGTGAAGGGCAGCTAACAGAACTTTGGAGAAACAGATAAGAATCCTGAAATAGGAACCACTCCTCCAAGATCTAGTGGGAGTGTACTAGGGGTACATAGTTGGGAGAAAAGGAGGTGGAAGAAAGGAATTCACTCCTGAAAATAAATGAGAATAAGCTGAAGATGAGAATTGTTGTTGTTGTTGTTAAGTGCCATCGAGTTGCAGGCAACTCATAGCGACCCTAAGAAGAAGAGTCCTCAACGCTTGGGTGTCTCTCATCCTCTCTCCAGGTTCATAGGGTTTCCAGAGGCAAGCTATTATGGAAGTGGATACCACTCCTCCTTCTAAGCTTCTTTTAATCAGGGAGCTCCACCCCCACTCTCTGTCCGCACTGGGTAGCCAACCATTAACTGCTAGTACTAAGAACTGATAAATTGATATGTAAAAAAATACAGCTCATAGGGAATTACGGAGGTGACTTATGCCTGAACTATTATAGATCTTACCACTTGCTCCAGTTTTTCTATATAATTTTCAGTTGCAATCCTCCCTACCCCTAACACCATGATGAGTAGAATAGGTCCCATGATTGGATTGTTCCACATGCTGAAGACAAGAACTGGAACCGTGGTTACTAAGAACATATGAGTGAAGATGAGAATTAGTGTTTCAAAATATTAAGTTCAAGTTGGAAATAGGAAGAGATGAGGTTGACATTAAGTCTCCAATCTTAGAAAGCCCTTTTCCTTTTTAGGAATACAGACTTTGCACCAAAGAATAAGGAGTCAAGGAAAGGAACAATAGAAACAATACCTAAACAAAAATGTAAATTATTGACACCATGCACAAAATTGGCCTGGATGTTTAGGATCTAATTTATTATTGCATTAGTTATCAACTGCGACATAAGAAATTCCCTGAAATTTAGCAACTACAAATAGCAAACATTTATTATCTCAGTCTCTGAGGATCAGAGACCATGGGGAAGGTTAGCTGATTGGTTCTTCCTTAGCATATCTCGGTTCTTTCTTAGCATATCTCGTGAGGTTGCAGTCAAGTTGTCAGCCAGTTGTCAGCTGCTGTCTTCTCAGAGCTTGGCAGAGGCCAAAGGATCTTCTTCCAAATCCTTTCACATGGTTATTGGCAGACATCAGTTCCCAGCAAGCCGTTGGCCAGGGTTTCCCATTCTTTGCCCTGTGGGCCTCTTCATAGTTTGCGCGAATGTCCTCATGTTAGGGCAACTGACTTCCTCCAGCATGAATGATTCAGAGAAGTGAATGCAAAACAGTGTACCCCAAGATGGAAGGCGTAGGCCTTTTGCAACCTAATTTTGGAAGTAATGTACTATCCCTTCTGTTATATTTTATTGGTCAAATAGACTTAACTTGAAAAAGATGTGATAGGGAATGAACTACACAGAGCTGTGAAAATGGAAAGATGAAGTTAATTGGGACTGGGAACCATGCATGCGTGGTGTCTGTATCTGAAGACATTTTAGTCAGAGTGAGATCAAAGTAGTAAAAAAAAGTTATTAAGTGAAGACAACAATAAATGAGGAGTAAAGCAACATATTAATGCAATGTAGCCTAAAGAGTACATATCTTTCCTTACAGAAGCAACTAATGTGGCTTAGTTTCTCCTTAGGAATCAGATGACTCTTACTGTAAACTCCCAGGTAGGAGACCTTATACCATGGGTGACTATTCGACTTTGTCAAAAGACAGGAGTAGGGAATTGTATTATTTGGCTGTTTAAAAGTACACTAATGACTGTATAAGATAAAAACAAGTAGACGATTTAGAGTTATAGTGCTGGAAAGAGCCCTTGAGAAGATCTATTCCAGAAATCTAGACACAGGATTTACAGATGGCCTTCAGGAAAATTAATAAAAGAATATTGTACACAAATACTTGGGAAAAGAGTCAAAGCTTTTATCTAATTCTGAAACATGTCTGTGTTTTAAAAAGTTTAAGAATCATTTAGTAGGTCTTGTTCATCTTTTTGTTGAGGGAAACAGAGTCACAAAGGAATAAAATAACTTCAAAATCATATAAATTAGTAAGAGTGCTAGCATTGCCTAGAATTAAGTCTTCTGATTTTCAGTTCAGTTTCCTTTTAGTCAATCCATAACTTTTGTAGTATGCATTATTACTGTGGATTGTAAAATCAAAAGTTTAGCTGACTTGGGCATTTCTGTCTGTATACTGTTGTTATTTGGATCATTTTCCCTTTTGTCCTTATCCAAATGTTGAAAACTTCCTAAATAACATGCCTCCGGAAACTTTATGAAATTTGATAAATGTCAATAGTTGTAGAGGGGCTTTAGGACTTTTGTTCATAGGGTCGCTATGAGTCATCCTCGACTCAAAGTCAATCAACAAAAACAACATGAGTAAAATAATATTGATAGAGAATATTATTTCAAAGTGTTTATAACATGAAACTCAGTATTTATATAAAGAAGAGATCATTAAATAGATTATAGTTGGTCATCTACGATATAAACCCAAATGCTTAATTGAATGGAAGTCACATAATACTTGCATTGCTCCTACAGTTACATAAAATTCTAAAATGAAGACCTTATTTTCTAATCTTCTTAGTAAGTAGGTAGGATTTTGTTTTCTTTCCAGATGCAAGTTACATAAAGTAGTAAGTTTGAAGCTTACTACTTTATAGACTTGAACAATTTCTAGCTTTAAAATGAATGAGCAAATAAGATAAATGTCTGTCTATGTTTACTTAGGATGGATGACAGAGAGAATAAAATCACCTAGGTAGCAAAGTGCTGAAGAGCAATGGTGTCTCTCTGGAGACTAAGGTGTGTCTGATACAGGCCATGGTTTTTGCAATCACTTGTTATGCATCAGAGAGCTGGACA
>NW_006399914.1:4884566-4916749 GCF_000299155.1 Elephantulus edwardii
GATTGGCACAGGACAGAGCGGAGTTTAGGGCTGTTGTACATAAGGTCGCGATGAGTCTCAGGCGACTCGACGGCACATAACAACAACAACAACAACAACAACAGGTAGCAAGAGGGTATTCTGAGGTGAGAGACATTAGAGAGAACAGAGGTCAGAGGGCCCCACCACACAACATTATTAACTCTGTCCTGTTGTTTCTGATTCTATTTCAAACATTTAGTTTGAGCCTCCAGTGTAATAGGCACCTGAAGGATGCAAATGAAGTAAAATACCCAAGTCTTAGACCCAGCCAGTAGGGATCTAATTTCAAAAGTAACACCAATTTAATAAAATAATACAACATAACAAAACATTACAGGTTAAACTACATGACGATGACCACAGCTCCTCACAGGAATTTGGAGTAGTCCAGGAAGGTTTCACAGATGATGTAGGACCTGATGATTGGTTAAGATTTTAATAAATAGAAGAGAAGAAGGCATTTTGTGACATAGTACAATTTCCCCCCAAATGCAGGGCTTTCAGATCATTGCATTTATTCAGCCTCTCCAATGAAATAAATAATATTATTGTATACTACTAATATTATTATTATATTAATAATAAATCTTCTTCTTAAGAGAGATAATGGGGTGTCATACATTGTGAAAAGTAATTAAAAAGCCTTATTTCATTCTCATCAGTTACACACATCACTGATCATAGTGATTATCAATGAGCAGTAGAGGGAGGAACTATTTCTTCCTTGTATTCAAGGCATGTTATTAAACTATTGTGATGTGACTGAAAGTTTAAAATAAATTAGATTTCCAGTCAAACATACATACATATTTTGCTTTATGATATTACGATCTCTAAACTGTAACTATACGCTTCCTGCTGTTTCTTTGTGATTCTGACTTCTCTTCATCCTTTTATCCTATCTCTTCCTGCTTTATAAGCTTCATCCCTGGGCAAATGCTGCCCTTTTGATTTTGTATAGCTGATTGTTCTAAGAAGTAAGTACTTCTTTGGTGTACTTTAGAGGTCTGTCTATTGCTTGGGCAAATGTTGAGCCACAGAAATGAGTTTAGTTCTAGGCTGGAAAGATAATTATGGGCCATAGTCTTCCAGTCTCTCTCAGATCAACAAGGCTGGGTATTTTTATGATTTAGAATTGTGCTCTATGTTTTCCCCCTCTCACTCTGTCCAGAGTCCTGAGGTATCGCGATCACCTTTGGAGTGGTTAATGGGGTAAACAAGCACAATCTACTTGTCTGGTCTCAGAGTCATGGAGGTGAAAGTTCACATAGTCTATTGTCCTTTAGATTTTTTCTATGCATCTTTGATCTTCTTTATGTTTTATTCCTGACAGGATGTGACAAACAGTTATACCTTAAAATTGCCATTTACAATCTTTATCACCATAGTATGACAAAGAACATTGTCGTTGGGGACTATGTTGGGTATGATATATAATTTTTTATCTTTTAGTGCTGTTGTTATTGTTGTTAGGGTCTGTCAAATCAAGTACAACTCATAGCCACCATAGGAACAAAAGACCTGAACCCTGTCCTGCCCTCTGCCATTCTCATCATCTCTGACACACTTGAGCCCACAGTGCAGTCTGTCAGGGAGTTTTCTTCCCTTTTTCTGGCCCTCAGCTTTTCAAGTATAATATCCCCTTCTAAGGAATTTTTTCTCCTAGCAATATTTCCAAAGTATGAGAGATAAATCTTTGCCATCCTCACCCCCAAGAAATGCTCCCCAAGAAATGCTCTGGCTATAATTTTCTTAAGACATAACTAACTGTTCATTCTTTTGGTATTCCATGTAATTGTACTCTTCTCCAACTCCATAAGGCAAACACATCATTTCTTCTCCTGTCATCCTTATTTATTGTCTGGTTCTCAGACAATGCATAGCAAGTGATCGAAAAGATGATGGACTGAATCAGGCACACCTTAATCTTTAAACTGACATCATTGCTCTTTAGGATTTTGGAGAGGTCACTGACAGTGGACTTTCCAAAAGAAATGTGTTTCCTGAACTCCTGATTGCACTTCCTGGTAGCACTAAGGGTGTTGGTTGTTGATCTAAATAAGATGAAATCATTGACAGTTTCAATCTTTACCCCATTTATCACTATATTACCTATTGGCCCAGTGGTGAGGATTTTTGTTTTCTTATTAAATAACATTTCTATTTTGTACTGGTTTACTTTCAAAGTTCACATACATTGTTTTTCACACCATATCTTTCCCATTTCCTTCACCCACTAATCCCTCCACCCATCAAATTGCATGACCCTATGATTATCCCCTTCAGCCCCCACTCATCCTCACTACTCTGCTCCCACCCTGCTCCCCTTGGATCTTCATACTTTTTCTAAAATAATGGTCTTTACAGTATTTGTGTTTATGGGGCTGAGTTATTTCACTTTACATAATGTTCTCCAGTCCCTTCTAAGTTAGATAGTTATTTACAAAATCTTTGCTCCTGGGTGCTGGGTAGTATTACATCATGTGAATGGACCATAATTTCCCAATCCGTTCGATTGTGGTTGGATATTTAGGTTGTTTCCATGTTCTTGTGATAGTGAATAATGCTGCTATGAACACTGGTGTACAAGTCTCTGTGCCTCAGTTCTCATTTTCTCAGAATATAATTCAAGCAGTAGAATAGCTGGATCATATGGAATTTCTCTGTTCAGCTTTCTAAGGAAACTCCAAACTGCTTCCAAAGTGGCTGTACTATTTTACAATCCCAGATCTTTATTTTCTTGATGTTGAGATTTAATGCATATTGAAGGCTGTAGTCCTTGAAGCAAGCATTTCAAGTCCTCCTCACTTTCAGCAAGTGAGGTTGTATTATCTTCATAATGCAGGTTACTGATGAGTCTTCCTCTGATCCTGATGTTGCATTCTTCTTCATTAATGTTTACAGCTTCAAACATTATTTGCTCAGCATACAGATATTTTTGCTGTTATTATTTGCAGGTATTACTGTTGTTAGAGGTTGTTAAGTACTAACCATAGAGACCCTATGAACAACGGATCTGAATCATGGCCTATCCTGTGTCGTCTTCACTCTTCCTGACACTTTCAAGCCCATTGCAGCAATCACCACGGCAATCCACCTAGTCAAGGGTCTTCCTCTCCTTCGTTGATCCTCCGCCCCCCAAGCATCATGTCTCTTTCCAAGGAATAGCCCCTCCTAGCAATATGCCCAAAGTATGTGAGGTGAAGCCTTATCATTCTTGTCTCAAAAGAGCACTATGGCTGCGCCCTCTCCAAGACAAATTTGTTTGTTCTCTTGGGAATCCATGGGATATTCAGTGCTCAAAGGCATCAATTCTTCTTCTTGGTAACTGCACCAAGGGTTACCCAGGGTGGACAGGTTTTAGTAGAGCCCCTAGATTAAGACAGAGTAGGAAGCAGGATTAGCCATTCACTTCTTAAATAACAGGCCTCAGAAAACCCTATGAATAGTAGAGGAAAGCAGTGAGGTAGTTGTCAGCTACTGTTAATTCTTGGCAATCTCATGCACAAAGAAACAAAATGTTTACCAACTCTGTGCTATCCTCATGGTAGGCTATACACTGGACCATTGTGATTTATAAGGTTTTCATTCATGAATTTTTGGGAGCAGGTCAGCCGTTCTCCTGAGTCTATTTTAGTCTGAAAGTTCTACTGAAATCTGGAAGCCTCATAGCAATGTGTAAACCCTGACTGACTTGTGAGTGCACAGGAGGTACATTGGCCTGGATTCAAATCCCAGAATCCTGCCACAGAAGTTGAGAACCAACGGAACACTAAAGCCTTGTCACCCGTCATTTCATGTGGCGCACAGCTACTACCATTAACTATCTGATTTCCTCATGTGTTTGAGTTGTGGTGGTGGTAGGTTATTGAGTTGGAACTGACTTACAGCTGACCCTCCAGTTGATTTTCAGAGGCAGCAAATTTCACAGGGGGAGACTGTCCATCCTTTTACTGAAAAGTGGCTGGTGGATTTGAACTGTGTGTTTTGGGGAGAACAGTGCTGCTTCTTATCACTAGGCCACCAATGCTACTACCCCCTGTGATTGAGTTGTTGTTATTGTTGTTTGGTGCCGTCGAGTCATAGACGACTCATATCGACCCTATGAATGAACAGCCTGAGCCCTGTGTTTGAGTAGTTGAGTTAAATAATGATAAATAAGAAGTTTATTGAATAAGAGTATCTTAAGGCTTCCATTAGGGAGCCTTAGATGTGTAGTCAACAAGAAGTTGTGTTTCCAACGCAAAGGCTTACACCTCTCTGCTGTTTCAAATCTACCAAGAACTTCACTGGAGAAAGAGAAACCGTCTTCTCTAATGGAATCTATAGCCTTGGAAATCTAATGGAGGGTCAGGTATGAATTAGTTCTGACTAGATGATGAGAGATGTCTTCCCTCAATCCATCTTTCAAGAAAATGGATCCAATCTTCCTTTATGTTTCTTTTTTAAAATTATTGTGATTTTAATGAAAGTTTACAGAAATGTGTTTTCATTCATTCATTTATGAACATTTTCCACCCTTTCCCTCCATTTCCCTTGTCCCAACACATGTTGTGATGCACTTCTTGTTCCAGATTATTAACTCTCATACATATAATGTCTAATCATACACTCCTTTCACATAATCCTTTCCTTTATCTGTTCTATGCAGTGCTCATTATCTATCCATTTTCCCCCTGTTCCCCACCCCACCATGTCAATCTTATTTTATAACAGTGGGGTTATACAGTATGTGTTCTTTTCCAGCTCAGATATTTCAATCTGCATAATGTCTTCCAGACTTATCTATATTGTGTTTTGCAAATTCTCTTTCTCTCTCTCTCTCTCTCTTTTTTTTTTCACTTTTTAAAGAGAAAAGTGGATGTGTGGGCAGGGAGTAAAGTGTGCAACAATGAATGAATGAAAATCCAAACTCTCTATAAACTTTCATTTAAAAAAACACAACACAACCCAAACTCCCAAGTTCATTGCTTTTCAGTGCTGCATAGTTTTCCATTGTGCAGAAGTACCACAGGTTTTCTATTCACTCATTTTTTGATGGTACTTGGGCTGCTTCCACTATTGTGAATAATGCAGCAGTGTACATGAGCCTGCATACATCTACATACAAGGCTATGGTTTGTTTAAGCATATATTCTTAGTAGTGGGATAGTTGGGTCAAATGGTATTTCTAATTCCAACTTTTTGACAAAGAGTGAGATTGCCTTCCATAGTGGTTGTACCATTTTATATTTCCACCAGAAGCAAATTGGAGTTCTAAGCTCTCCATATCCTTGGTAGCATTTGTTGTTTTGCTACCTTATTTTTTTTTACTATTTGGTAATGTTAACTTTCTACTTTAGCCAGTTAATCTATTCACTTTTCTCCCTTAAACACTATAAAAATAATTTTATGTATATAAAGATACAACCTTGCACTGTATTATTTATCTTGACATGTGCAAAACCTGTTGTTGTGTACCATAGAGTTGGAACCAACCCATATCTGACCCTCTGGTGGGTTTTCTGAGGCAGTTAATCACAGAGGAGGAGACTGGCCATCCTTCTCCCATGGAGCATGTGGTGGCCTTGAACCTGTGCTTTTAGGATTGCAGTGCAGGTTTTTGCCACCAGATTTCCCTAGTGCAAAACCTACAAAGAATTAACTGGGGCTTTTTGTGTACACTGCTAGCATAGTACTATCTGGTCACTTTGAACACTGCTAGAGGATAATACATTTTGAACTTCCAAGCATTAAAATAGATGTAAGCCAATGCAACATTATTTTAGTAGCATAGCCAGGATTAGAACCGAGGTTTCTAAACACCCAGACCTTCACCATAAAGATAAAAAAAATAAGCAAAACCCACCATACACTGAAAGTAATTTTCTTAATTGTCACGTGAAAATATGTCATTCCTGGGCTTTATATTCAGTTTTATAAAATAAAAATACAAAAACATACGGGAATTACTACTATTAACAGCTTGGAACAAAACAAGCATTACAAAGGAAATTGCAGGGAGGAGATGGGGTAAAAATAGTGCACCAATGAAAACCAATCCCTTTGTGAATCTTCACTAAAAACCAACAAACAAACAAACAAAAAACAAAAAACCAACAAAACATGGTAGAATAATGAAGGACATCAAAGATTCAAGGAAACAATTAGTTCAAAGCATGAATGAAACATATTAACTATAACTCTCACTAGCCTGAGAGATGATAACTCACTACTATTAGTGATTGATCTAATTGTAACCAAAATGGAAATTACAGGGAGGAGGGAGGTGTGAGTACACACACAAAAAGTAAAATAATGAGAAAGTCTAGGCTTACTGGGATGATAGAGGCTGGTGGTATGCCTATGAACATGGTCTTTAGATATCCTTCCAACTTGGAACCGAACTCACTTCTGGAGATCAGCTTTCATAGGGACATGCTCCTTAGAACAATATGTCAGATGAGACCAAAGGGAAGGATTTGACCTAAAACAAAGTTCAGAAAGCAGGAAAGGCCAGGAAAGATGGACAGATGGAAATGGGGAACACAATGAGTAAGTGGTGATATCACAAAACTGAATGAATAGAAATTGTTAAATTAGGAAATAATTTGCTCTGTAAACTTTCACCCAAACCACACACATAGAAAGACATAGTAATAGACTTCTTACAGTTTTAAAATGAAAAGGAAGGAAATTTACTAAGGATGAGAAAAGAAATTAATGCCCATTGTTAGGAAAAGAACCCTTCAAATCACAGGCCAGCATTCATAAGTATTTTTAAGGGAAACATATTGCCAGTGTCTAGAGTAAAAGATGCAACCAAAAACAATTATTTCCCTGGAATATGTTCAAACAAACTGAATGTTATTGGACAATAGGAGATAATTTCTCTTCATACATTATGATTTCACATTTTGTTACTTTTTTTGAAATTATGATGATGATTTTTCAATTGTTACTTTTTTTGATCAGTGTAATAACTAGCAAATATTAGCCAAAATATTATTTCATATGTTGTTGGCAAAATACTATAACTTTTTAAAACTATTCTAACATTATAATGAAAATTCATCTTGTAAAGTAAAATTAAAGGCTATTAGTATAAGACAATTGCAATGACATTAAAGGAAAAACACCCACAATGATCTGGCCCACTGTCTCACAGTTTCACAGCCTTCAAAAGGAGAGTGAGTGGTCTACAGTGTGTAATTTCTAAAGGCAAGATCAATGTCTCAAAGTCCTCTATTTGTCTGAATGATTTAGCCCAGATTTGTAGCTTCTGCCTTTACCCACAGCCTTCTTAATCTATGACTATCTTTGTGTTACTTGTTCAAACTGACACTTAGGACTACCTAAGAACTATTTCCTTCCTATCTCAAATTCAAAGCTATTAAGTTTGGGCAAGTAGTTCTTTCAAATACACCAGGCATTGGGTTATAGTAGTTATTTACGTGAATATATAATGTTATATTTTTTGAAGTTAATTTTTAAAAACATAATTTAGATGTATGATTATGATTAGCATTTTCTGTGTCACCTCTATAACAGTTGGTAGAGAAGACAGCTGTGCTGCTATCCCAAAAGCACAAGGTTCAAATTCAACAGCTGCTTCTTGGGGGAAGGATGATGGACAATCTCCACTGGAGAATCAGCTATGAATTGGTTCAGACTCACTGGAACACAACAACTCTAATGAAATCTTATTTGAAAATACATTAATGTTTTGTTTCTTGAATTTAGAATAATGTTCTTCATAAGTAGTATGCTTGCTTGGGGTGGATTTTGTAACAATTGTATTCATTTTTGGGAAAATAGATTAGGGTAAAATATACAGCTTATCCATTCCATGGGAATTTGATCATGCATAAGGAAATATTTATGGAATGATGTCTTCATTACCATTTATTTTAAGCTAATTCAATTCCAAAGACAATCAAAGTTTAATAGTATTGGAATACATGACATCTGGTTTTTATTTTTATGCAGATTAATATCTCGGCAAAGGGAGAATCCATAGACTCTTGCTTTCCAGGGCCTAAATTTAGCTTTTGTAGCCATAGAAGAATTTCCCCAGTTATGGAGGTGTCCAGAAAGCCTGTTAAACTAGGAGTTTTCAGTTATTTAAATGGTGAAGGATAGATAAATAACTGCAATCAGTAGCAAACTACATGGAAATTCAAACAGAAAAAAAAAAGAAGTAACATTATATTACTATTCACAGCTAAGGTATTTTAAGGCCAAATTAACGAACATTTTTCATATTGTTGAAACCCCCCCCACAGCTTTTTAGCCTCCTATTTTTGCCCCTTTCTTTTTTCTCTCCCCTTCTCTGTTCCTTTCTCCCCCCCCACTTCCTGTTTCTCTCTCCTTTTCTCCCATTTCTTTAATTAGGAACAATGTAGAATGGAAATATAAAGTTATTACCACAGTGTTGAGTAAATTCTCTTGCTTAAATCTAAAAATAAATTTTAAAAAGAATATAATATGTTAAGAAATCTGTTTAAAACTAATCTTATCAAAACATCTAGAGCAATTACGAAAATATTTATTTATAAATTTTAACAGTGATGTATTTAGGCGATGCTTTCACCGTTAGTGATTTCCAAATAGTCTTTGGTAAGTATATACTTATTTTAATTGAAATTCACATATTTAAATTTCTTTACATGAATTAAAATAAATTATGGTTTATTTTTCTTTTCTAAAAACACTTGTGGCCTTTAATTACAGGCACAATATGATAGAACAAAAAAGACTCCCTCAACAATCTGTTAGTCCAACACAGATAAATGTCAAGTTTTTTCTTGAAGATTTCTAAGAATAGAACCTTTCACAACCTTATTCAACAATCCAATTCAGAATAGCAACACCTTAGTTAGGGCACTTTCTTACCTTTAAGGGAAAAAAAAATAAAATCTCTGCTACAACTGAACCTCTTTTAGTATGACTTTCTTTCTGCTTTACATGTGAATAATAGAATGACATATCATTTATAAGGAAATAATACATGTCTTTTCAGTCTATACTTGTCTTTTAATGGTTTATTAGAATGTAATGTCTAATTACTACAAAATTTATATATGTCCAGCCTAAAATTCTCCCCTCAACTTCAGACAAGTAAATGTATCTCTACCTGAATGGTTATTAGCCATTTTAGTGTTATTTTGTCAGCTGTTGTAAAACATACAAGTCTATCCTTTTTACACATATAATTCACTCTTCAAGTTATGCAACCATTCTCACTCTCCATTTCTGAGTTATTCCTTTTCTATTACATAAATTCTTTTCTCCATTAACATAAATTCAGTGTCCTTTATGACAATAACAACAGTATATCTGAAGCAAATAAACTGACTTGTACTTGGAAAAAGTGTTAAAAAAATAAGAAAAACAAAACCCAAATCCTAACTCTTGGGAGACTAAGCACATCTAGTGTAGAAAAGACAACAATACTATTCTTCTTTCATTACTGGACAAAACTAGTAAAGGAAAATAGCTAAATATAAATTAGGAAATATGTCAGGGGATATTAAAATCTAGGAAAGTGGAGATCATGAACCAAAAAAACTTAAAAATTATTCAACACTGAGTTATATTTTAAATGTTATGGATGGGTAGATATGGATGTTTAAACTAGGGAAAAGAAATTATTCTTTACCAATCAAATAAACCTATGGGTAACATCAGAATTATTTATGGATTAGGAGAATTTTCAAATAATATACTTGAGTTGTTCTGGAAACATCATTATCACAATAATAAAATAGACCTCCCCTACATACACACAATAAATCAAGAAAACTGAAGAAGTAATTATGCCTTTGAACTGATGTGTTGAAAGAGTATTGAATATCCAATGGACTGCTCTAAGAACAAACAAATCTGTCTTAGAGGCAGTGCAATCAAGGTTCTCCTTAGAGCAAGGATGGGAGACTCTTGTTTCACATACCTTGGGCATGTTGTCAGGGGGTTTCAGTTTTTATTAATTGTTTCTCTCATTATTATTATTATTATTATTATTATTATATTTCACAAAAATCAGGAGCATTTGGATCACAACTCCAGTATATAATCAGCCAATAACAAAAATAATGGCTGAAATTTGTGGAACATTTTTGTTTGTGTGTAAGGCACAAAGCTAAGAAATTTATGTATGATGACTTAGTTTCTTTTTTAATGTTCAAAGATAGTTTTTTCTTTTTTAAAATTTATTATAAATTTCAATGAAAATTTACAGAGACTTCGGATTTCCATTCATTCATTGTTGCTCTTTTCTCCCCTCCCAACCCTCCCCCCTAGTACACTACCCCCTTGGAAAAGTAATAGAAAAATTCTTTCATTGTTTTACAAACACTTCCCTGAAGTCCACTCCACTATACAGTCTTTGCTCTGGACTCCTGGTATGATGACTTAATTTTTAAAGAGCTCCTATGACATACAGGGAGTTCTGGGGACCTAGTGGTAAGAAATTGAGCTACAACTCTGAAGGCACGCAGTTTGAGGTCACCAACTACTCCAAAGGAGAAAGAAGGATGGGCAATCTCCTCCCATGCAGTTACCTGCCTCTGACAACCCACTGTAGGGTCAGCTATGGGTTGGTTCTAACTCTACGGTACACAGCAGCAGCACACATTACTATTTCTCTTTTACAAATAAGGAAATAGAGGTTCACAAGGATTAGATAACTTTGGACTAGCCCCAATTTCAGAATAAATGACCCGAGTGAAACTTCTAATTATTAATGAGCTTAATATATAAATGTGCAAGACTTCTACTTTGTGCTATAGAATAAGTTAGAATAAACTCAATGGAAATGGGTTTGGTTTTTTTGTTTTTATTTGTTTGCTTTAGAGATTTTTCTTCTTGCTTGTAATTGATGTGGTCAGGTAAATGACTTCTAAGGAATTTCTAGAACATTTCATGCAACAAAAATAAAACAATGCCTCTAGTTTCACTTAAATAGTTAATTAGCTAAAACACTGTACAAAGAGGAATTGGCGGACCCAGAAGAATTTTATGAAACAACATATGAGCAAGAGCCTGTGGTGATGAAGGAAGAAGTTCAAGCTTCTCTGAATGAACTAGCAAAAAAAAAAAAAGGCCGCATGTGTTGATGGCATACCAATTGACACATTTCAACAAACAAACACTTCCTTGAATGAGTGCACCAAGTTGTGCCAAGAAATCTGGAAATGGCCAACTGGCCAACTGACTGGAAGAGATCTATATTTGTTCCATTCCAAAGAAAGGTGACCCAAAGAGTGTGGAAATGATAAAAATATTGTTAATATCACATTCAAGCAAGATTATGTTGAAAATTATCCAAAACCAACTGAGAACTGCCAGATGTGCAGGCTGCGTTTAGAAGAGGCCATGATACTAGGCATATTATCTTAGCTGAAAGCATAGAGTACCAGAGGAATGTCTGTGTTTCATTGACTGTGCAAAGGCATTTGACTGTGTGGATCACAACAAACTGTGGGTGACTCTGAGAAGAATGGGAATCCCAGAACACTTGATAGTGCTTATGCAAAACCTATATGTGAGCCAACAGGCAGTTGTCAGAACAGAGCAAGGAAACACTACGTGGTTCAAAATTGGGAAGGGTGTACGCCAGGGGCATGTCCTATAGCCATACTTTTCAATCTATATGCAGAACACGTTATCTGGGAGGCTGGGCTCTATGAGGAGGAGTGTGGCATCAGGATTTGAGGAAGACTTATCAACAATCTGCATTATACACATGACACAACCCTGGTTGCTGAAACTGAGGAGGACCTGAGTGTTTGCTGTAGAAGGTCAAGGACTGCAGCCTTCAATATGGATTGAAACAACATCAAAAAAACAGATTCTCACCACTGGGCTGATTGGCAGCATCATGATAGATGGTGAAGAGACTGAGATTGCTGACAGCTTTAGTTTGCATGGCTCCACAATCAACACTCTTGGTACCAGCAGCCAAGAAATTAAAAGACAAATTGCATCGGGAAAGTCTGCTGTCAGAGAGCAACAATGTCAGTCTGGAGACTAAGGTGCACCTGATGCAGGCCATAGTCTTTGTAATTACTTGCTATGCATCAGAAAGCTGGACAATGACTAGAGATGATAGAAGGAGAATGGATGTCTTTGAGCTGTGGTGCTGGAGGAGTATTGACTATAATAAAGACCTCCAGAAAAACAAACAGGTTCATCCTGCAGAGGGTGAAATCAGGCTGGAGGCAAGGATTCTGAAGTTTCATCTGACATTCTATGGACATGTTGCAAGGCGGGACCAGTCATTGGAGAGGGACATCATGCTTGGGAGGGTGGAGGGACAGCGCAGGAGAGGAAGGCCCTAGATGAGATGGATTGATTCAGTTATTGGGGAAATGGGGGTAAGTTTGTTAGAGACAATAAGGTTGGCACAGGATAGAGCAGGGTTCAGAGCTGTTGTACTTAGGGTCACTATGAGTCACAAGTGACTCGACGGCTTCTAAAAACAGCAACGAATAATGAAAAATTTAAAACTTAGCAATTAAAATGGGAAGGCAAAAAAAAAAATCACATTGGCATCAAATTGGAACCAGCTCCTAGTTGATCTTGTTACATGTTTGTGGAAGTTGTGAATTGCACTGGAGGAAATTGCTCATATTCCTCCCCAGGAACTGCTGGTGGAATTTGAAATGCCAGAGAAGTGCACTGATTTTGGATTAGCAGTGCAATTCGCTATGGACTACCCAACCAGAGTTCCAGAATATAATTCTAACCTACTTTACTTGTGATCTATATGAAAATTATTTAACTTTTCTTCATTTCTTCATAAGACGTTTAAATTGTATGATCTCTAGATCTCTTTAAACTCTAAAACTCTATAGCTATTAAATATTTTATAGTTATTAATAATAGCTATAAAATAGCTATTATAAATAATGATTTTAAGTAGTTTATTTGTAGTTAAAATATATTTTAGGGCATTATGATTATCATAAGAGTCTGGAATGAGGGTTGCAGAGTGGAGTATACTTGGGGTGGGAGTAGGGGTGGGGGTGTGCGGGAGGATTGTATACCAATGAAGGAGTTTTTCTTTTGCTTTTCAAGGAGAAGAGCAAACTAGAGGTGGGGTTGGGGAGGGTGGGGGGAAAAGTGCAACAATGAATGAATGAATGGAAAGCCAAAATCTCTGTAGGTGTTCACTGAAATTAATAAAAAAAAATACTATCTTGCAGATGATTGTTTACTTTTTCTAGAATTATCTCAGCCTGTATTCCTAAATCCTAATTATTCTTGTTATTTAATTTTGATATACTCACATTCATATTGGCTTCCTAAGAATTATTCCCACTCATTTCTCTTTCATATATAAACTTCATAAAAGCAATCTAGCAAGAGCAAAGAATTGAGTTGGAACTGAAAGCTGACCTTCCTTCAGACTTTCAGAAGCTGTAAATCATATGGGAGATTGCCTCTCTCCTGCATAGCTCCTGGTGGATTCTAATAATGAAAGAGATTCCACCTTCTGGTAGCAGTGCAAAACCCTATACAAAGAACCACCAGACTCCCTTTTTTTTCCTTTTTTTAGTATATAATGACATTTATGTTTATCTTTACGCTTATCTTTTCCACACTAAACAGTATAAACTGCTGCAACCATTATCTTTAAACACTGTTTTCCAACCTCTTAACTACCCCCCAGACCTCTATGAACACCATATAAAGTAAGGTACATAGAGCTCAATGTTTCAACCTGAGCAGGGTGGGTCCAGGGATGAACAAAATTACTGTTTCCTTGGCAACATTACACGTCTGTAAGGCTGTCTATGCTTCCCCTTCACATAGTTTTGGAACAGATGTGTTACACTGTTGATTTATCCAGAGTTTATCTGCTAGGTCCCTTTCAAATAAATTGTTGCCAAATCCATTTTTTTCCCTGTTTTAGCACTTGTGCAATTGATATTTTGAGTCATACTGGTCACACCTTGCCACCTTAATAACATCTTAAAGTTTGCATATATACTTCAGCTCCAAATTTCAATTAATAACATAAAATTATACCTAAAAAAAGAAAGAGTTCATATATCCATAGAGATTAGTAAACTTTTGAGATATTGTTATGATGTGTGTTTCTAATGTTATAACTTCTTGAGTTGGGAAACAAGCTTTTAGATAATATATAAAATGAACATCTTCTAAGCAAATTGGAAAATGCCAGGCTTAATTGCACAAGAAACTGTGCTGTTGCACATTTGCACAAATGCAAATGCATGAACCCATAGGGAGTAGATCAACAATCCATGTACCAAGGTTGTATAAATTCAAAGGACAGGGACATAAATTAGAAATAGAACATGTAGACACATAAATAAATTAGAAATAGAACATTGTAGGGTAACCAATCCTTCTTAGAAAAGAATTAATGGCAAAGAAATTCACCAAAATGGAATTAGAATTGTAGAAAATGAACTTAGAGGATGTACTAAGAGTCAGACCTGGCAAGAAGTATTAACTGAATGACTGATGAAGGATGTCCTCATCATTCTCACCAGTTCTATGTCATGACCAGAACTTCCTCTCTGGGCCTACATTAATAATAATGTTGTTGTAGCTCTGCTTCTTTACCTTAACCCATCAAGATTTTCCAGATTATTTCCTCTGAATGCTGCCCCCCACCCCCAGTATTTTCCCATCAGGGAGCCACATTGTCAAAGATTAGTATTTTTAAGTTGATGTGATAATGGTTACTAGTTCAATGTGTACATTTTCTCAGGAATATTTGCCCTTTAATTGTATACCCCTGGGGATCTACTCTCAATGGAAAGGAATTAGTTTTCAAGGGTATAATTTCAGGATCTGCAGCAGGAAAGTGTGAGGATAAGGTAAAGATATTTTGGAGAAGGATCACTTTCCTTATGCATCTCTATTCCCACAATGTAAAATTTTCAATTAATTATTGAATTTTAAATGCAACTCAACTACAAAAGGATTAATTTTGTTTGATCGTGCATTTGTAAATAATTCTTTATTTTCTTGTAAAATCCATCAAAAACAATTGAATAAGTTCTCTGGAGCTGCCTAGTTATTATTTTCTCCATGTGGTCTGAATCTACTAGGAAAATACAACTAATCGAGTGAAATATCTCAGTCACAAAAGGACAAATACTGAATAGTGCCACTGTTGTAAAGCGGGACTGACATGGGAGTTGGGGGAAAACTAAGAGGGCACAAATAATGTACACAGCATTGAAACAGATGAGGAAGAGAACTGTTTAGAAGGGATATATGATTAAGTATTATGTTATGACAAGAGCCCAGAATGAAAGCTGCATAGTGGAGTGGACTGGGGTGGGGGTGGGGGAATTGTATAACAATGAAAGGATTTTTTTTGTTACTTTTCAAAGAAAAAAGTGAACTGGGGGGAGGGTTGTGCAGAAAGAAAAGTGTGCAACAATGCATGAATGAAAATCCAAAGTCTCTAGACTTTCATTAAAATAAATAATTTCTGAAAGAAAAAAACAAAATCAGCACCTGGCCTGGTTTTCACAGCTGATACTGAGTTTCTCCAGCAATTCTTGCCACTGATGTAATCTATTTGATTCCTATGCATACCATCAGGTGAAATACATGTGTATAGCTGGTGTTGTGTTTCGTTTTATAAAAGGTATTTTCAATGAATAAATCATTAAATGTGCAGAATTTTTAAAAAAGAAAAACAAACAAGAAAGTATCGCAATCTACATATGCAGTTAGGATACATATGCAGTTAGGATACTCAAGCCAATGAATTCCTTTGAAAATGTCAGTGTTTATCTGTATGTGGGTATGGAACTTGGCATTCAACAGATGCACAATCCTTTTTTCAGATGCAATTTAATACAACCAAGTGATTAAGAGTCATATTTAAATCCATGAGCTAGGATAGTGCATCAGAAGGCAAATTTCTGGGGAATTTATTTGTAATTGTGTCCAAAATACTAACTAATGTGGCTACTAGAACACTATGACTTTAGGAATAGTTTGGGGACCATCTGCATTGGGATCACATATTTTACTTAATACAAAGTATATTCCCTACTTAATCTGGTCTGTCCATTTGCTGTACAGAGGTAACTGATGGTTGCTGTAATGGTAAACACTGTGACACTGATGTGTCAAATATGATAATGGTTACCCATGGTGGACAGTGTTTGGTGGATCTCCCTGATTAAAACAAGCTTGGAAGCAGGAGCGGCATCCACTTCCGAAATAGCAAGCCTCCGGAAACTCGATGAACTTGGAGAAATGATGAAAGTTATACAAATGTTCAGGTCTTTGTTCATAGGGTCGCTATGGGTCATACACAACTCAACGACACTTAACAAGAACAGCAACAGCAATTAGAATTGCTGTTAATAGGCTTCTCAGTTGATATGCAAGCTGCTAAAAATTTGGATCTACTAGGGGTTTCATGGGACGAAGATGAGCAATCTCCTCTCAGGCTATTTATAGTCTCAAAAACCTGGTGGAAGGGAGCTGAGTTGGTTCTGACTGGGTGGTAATGATGACAAAAATTTGGTGTCTTAACTTTTGATCACATTCCTGTCTATGTTTCAGGCACTGTGCTAGATACTTACACATGGAATTAACAAAATAGACATGGCATCCTTAATAATAAGAGTTTATATTTGACATTAATCCATTCAGTGTGAAAAGCAAGGCCAAACTGCATTTGAACAACAATTTTGTTTTTAGAAATGCTCATTTCTTGACAAATAATATGCAGAAAACAAAATACAGCCCCCAAAACTATACTTTAAAAGCCAGGTTTTTACAAAACTACCTGTGTGTTCTTGTAAGTACTAAAAATTAATAAGATCTTATTAAAAGTCATCTACATTATATCTTGTAAGGCTCACATATAGTAAGTACCCTGGGAAAACCCAAAACCAAACCCACTGTTACTGAGTCAATTCAACTCATGGAGACCCTCCATCTGCTTTCTGAGACTGCAGATCTTGACCAAAGAAGACTGTCTTTATTTCTCATACAGAGAAGTTGGTGGATTTGAACTGCCAACCAATGCTAAAAGTACAACACATAACCCAGTGTGCCTCCAGAGAAAGATGATACATTTTTACTGGGCATCCTAAGTTATAAAAAGAATTTAGAGATCTAAAAGTCTTTAGGGACTTTTTAAATTTTAATTTCTTATCAACTATGTCTTAGAATTCTGAGAATACAAGACTTTAAATGATATTTCAAGCAAATAGCTTTTCATCTTTTTAAATAGACATGCATGATATTGCCTTACTCAAATTAGGCAGAAATAAGAAAATAAACTCTTAAGAAAACTGCCTCTAGTAATGTGGAATATCAGAATTTAGATTTTAGGCCACTTCTCAAATGCTGACCTTGGATCAACATTTTCAGTTCGTTAACAATTTTAATTCGACTCCAGTATGCTGTCCTACCATTATCAATGACCCACAGCTTCATGCCTTTTCTTCACCCGCCCCCCACGCCTTTTGATGTCCAGGAATATGATCTCGATTTTCTCTATGACTTAAAAATATGTTGGAAACTACTCCAGAAGGGGAATTCTATTGTTTAGGGGAGAACAGAAATGTTCTGGAAAACCTTTCCATTAACACAAATAAGTAAGAAGTGGCTTAGCATGCTGCCGATTCTTTATTTTGAACACATATTGATACAACTTTTGCCTTTTAAAACTCTCCTAAGAGACATATTAAACTCTTAAAGTAAGCCTAGACTCTGCATTGGAAGAATAATGTATTTTAAAACACATTTTATTGAGGTTTTGTTCAGTTCTTCCAGGTATGCTATATTTCAGAGTTAATTCCTCAGAGCTTTTTTTTTTACCCTATTTCCTTCTGACCTAAATTACTATACCAATACCTATAATTTATTTGGTGATCAAACAGCACCCTTTGTGAAAGAAGTAAGAAATGAAGAGTTATATTTAGTAGTAAAAAGAAATAATGGAAAGAAAAATAAGCTGGATGTCATCTTATATGACAGGCAATTTTTGCCATTTAAAGTTACTTGACAGGGTTAAGAATGGCTAACCTAAAATAGCAGGTTATATTCAGTTGAGGTAAAATTTCTAAAAATTACATTTCTTTTTTTACTTAACGAATAACATTTCTACCATGAGTAAACATTAGATTAGATGCTCAAAAAGAAGAACATTTAATTATTGTTTCGGCCTCTCCTTCCTAAAATTGTTACTTCATTAAAATGGTAGAGATCATAGCTATACAAGGAACTCTAAAACGATGCAGGATAACATATGTATTGTTATAAAAAGAATGAGCAATATATTTTAGAAATTTATGAACAGGACAAGATGGAGGAGAATCAAGGAACACTGTTGAGCTTAGCTTTGATAGATGAATAGGATGCTGAGAGTACCACGGGGTTGCAATGTCTCTTTCCAGAACTGTGAGAATTACTGGTCCTCTATTTTGCTGATCAGAGAGAGGATCAAGAAAGGATATATATGTTTTTACAAGAATTTAGGCTCTGTGTTAATTATAGAGAAGGAAACTCAGGTTATAATGGGATGGGTAATAATAATGGGGGAAACCAAACTATATGCCAATTACCCTGTAGATGGAAACCATGGAAATGAGATGAAATAAAGAAGAATCAAAAAATAAAACAGAATATGAAAAATCAGGAAGACTTTGAAGCTTTACAGTAAAATATAAATGTACTATTTTTTCTTAGAAATCTACAGAAAATTAAAAAAAATAATATATTTTCAAATTTCTAATAGATTATAAGTATTTCTGTTTCTAGTCCTCAGAAAGAGGAAAAACCAGAATCAGCCTTGGAAAATAAGCCTATAAAAATGAAAGTGGTCTTCCCAGAGCCAAATCTTTGAAGTATACTCAAACCACCAGTGGCAGGCAGCTGATTTCCAATTAATCATTCTTCTTTTAAAAAAAGAAAATTTTATTGGGTTTTGTTTTTTTTCAGTGAAAGTTCACTTGGAAAATTTGGTTCTCATCTGACAATTTCCACAACAAATCGTGTTAAGCGACATTAGTTACATTTTCCACGATGTGACAGCACACTTTTCAGTTACATTTTGGTTGTTTTATTTCCAGTACACTTATCTTCTCATCATTGCTTAGCAGTAATTGAACTTTTTAAAAAATGAAAATGGAGAACCAGGCTCTTAGATAATGTGTGTGTGTGTGTGTGTGTGTGTGTGTGTGTGTGTGTGTGTGTGTCTGTTATTTTGCTTAAAGATGATTTTAGGGGATAGTTTTAGTTCCAGAAAATATAAGGCAACTTTTGAGGTTTAGTTATTATGTTATTTACAATTAACAGTCTATTGAGTGCATTGTTAAGGAGATACAAGAAAGTTTTTCTAGACTTCAATTAAATGATGGGAAAGGGTCCATAATGTTAATAAAATCTGAAGAGATAACAAATTCATTTTTATTATGTTATTTGTCCCCTTTAGAGAACTTTGGTGGCCTCGTGGGTAAAGAGTTGCTGCCAACCCAAAGGCAAGTGTTTAATATCCACCAGCCCCTTTGCAGAAGAAAGATGTGTAAACTCTCACATGATTTTTAGCCCCTGAAAACCCTCTGGAGAGTCAGCTATGAGTTAGTTTGAACTCAATGACACACAACAACAACAATATCTCTTTATATTTATCAATCATGCTAGCACCAAATATATTACATTTATTACTAATATTCTCTAAGGCACGTAGTTCACATCCACTAGCTGTTGTGCAGAAGGATAATCAATGTCCTCCTATGCGATTAACTGCCTCTGAAAACTGATGAGAGGGTCACTTGACAGTACACAAGAACAGCAACAAACAGTTTTCCTAATCTTTGGTTAGGTAGTAGTTTCTTGATATTAATTTTTTCCATAAAGGATAATTTTCACATCATAGCAAAAGTGTTATTGGGGAGAAAATAATGAGGTACAAAACAAAAATAGTCTATGAAAAATTGGTGAAAGGTGCTAGTGTAGGTCTTTAACTTAATAACATGGATAAGTCAGAGTATTTATAAATAGCATAAATTATATTTCTTCTGAGGAAAAAATAATGAAAAAGAATATATTTAAATAGTCATAATCTACAAGTAAGCTGTTACTTGGCTTTGAGTCATCTTTTAAAGGTCATTTAAACTCATAAACATGGACTTCCAGCCTAGTTAACTTGTGGTTCTAATTAATTATCACTTAAAGGTTCCAGTTTTCTTTGTATCATTTTTCATCCAAGATTTTTCTGTTCTCTCTTTACCAATTTAAGGTTCAACACACTTAATGCATTAAGATAACACTCACTAGAAGAAACTAAGAACAGAACAATTACAAATTGCTTTGTGGTTTTGCCAAATGCTTGTCTTTATAGAAATCAAACTTAACTTTATATTCTATTATTTTCTGACTTTCATATAAAGTGAAAATGTAATACATCAGACAAAATCCCTTAAAAATCAACTTTATGAAAATGTTCCATAGAAGTAGTGAGATTAGTTGCAGTTGTGGATACTTCTGAAATAGATTCTTGTATTTAAGAAACGTATTCTATAAATTCAATATATACATCAAAATAATATTTGTGGATTAATTCAAAGCATTTCCCTACACAAGGGCTTTTTAAAGAATTGTGATTTGCATTGAACATGAATTAATTTTGCATTAAAAAGTCACACATATTTTTTTGTGTGTGTGACAGTGATTGTTGTTGTTGTTGTTACTGTTGTGTGCCATGAAGTTGGAAACTGCTCATAGCAGACCCTCCAGCAGATTTTCTGAGGTTGTTAATTGCATGGGACGAGAGTTTTCTGCTGTGGAGCAGCTGGTGGATTCCAACCCTGTGCCTTTGAGTTGGCAATGCAACTCCTTACCACTAAGCCACCAGAGATCCCTGATATTGATGGCAGTCCCCATAAAACAGCACCACTCTTCTTATTTCCTCCCTATATTTACCATTTCCATCCATCCATCTATCTTATCCTTTCTGCCTCTGAGTTTCATCCCTGGGTAAATGTTGAGGTGTTTGCATTGTTGTTGTTTTGTCTTGTATGGATAGTCATTCTAAAGAGTATGCCCTCCCTGGTGGTATCAATCTTAAAGACCTGCTTACTATTTGGCTGAAAGTTGAGCCACAGGAATGCGTTCTGTTAAGGTATTACTATGATCTGCCTTTCTAAGCATAATGTTCTTCCTCAGGAATGACTCTTCATGACAATATGCCCAAAGTATATGTGATGAAGTGTTAAGTGTCTTTCCTTTCTCATCTGGGAAAAGGTCTACTTTTTCAATACCTTTAATTCATTAATCTTAAGGTCCTCTTCTTTTCTTTATATCTCTTTTATATCTAATTTTCTTAGGACATGTTTACAGTTTAAGAGAATTATAAATAACCTTAGTAAAGTGCTGTGTAGTTATAAAGAGAGTTGGTTGCCTAGAAGTAAGGAGTTACACTGAGAACCCAAAGGTAGGCAGTTTGAATCCACCAACTGTTCCATAAGAGAAATAGGGGCCTCATATGATTTATTGCCTCTGAATATCTGCTGGAGGTTCACCTGTGAGTCAGTTCTGACCTGATGGATGTAACAACAATATGTAGCTAATAATTGCTTTCAATCATTTGCTATGCATCTGAAAGTTAGACAATGAATAAGGATTACAAAAGAATTGATGCCTTTGAGGTGTGGTGCTGAAGAATACTGAATATCCCATGGGCTTCCAAAGGAATTAACAGATAGGTCTTGAAAAAGGTGCAGCTAGAGTGCTCCTTGGAAGCAAAGATGGCAAAGGTTCATCTCTCATATGGTGGTCATGTCGTTCATAGAGGCGGTTCCTTGGAAGGGGATATCACGTTTGGAAACATGGAGGGGCAGGGAGAGAGGAAGACCCTGAACAGACTTATGTGCTGTCTGCAGCAATAGACTCAAGTGTATCAGAGATGGGGAGGATGGCACAGGATAGGGCAGGTTCAGATCTGTTGTTCACAAGGCCTCTATGATGTACTTGACTTAATGGTACACAACAACAACAACAAAAGAAGTGGCATTCTTTAAACTACAAGGAGGGGAAAGGAAATTATGACTTTCTCTGGACTTTGGCTCACCAACGAACCTGAAGAACTTGAGTTCTCTGAGCAATGGATCAACTGCACACTTCAATATATATATATTGTAGTTGTGTACTGTATGGTCAGAATCGGCTCATAGCTGACCCTCCAGTGGGTTTTGAGAGTCAAGTTAATTGCACAGGAGGAGATTGCCCATCCTTCTGCAGAGCAGCTGGTGGCCTCAAACTGTGTGCCTTTGTGATTGTAGCACTGCTTCTTGCCCCTAGGCCACCAGAGCATGCACTTGTGCACTTGCACTCTGTCCATATATACGTAATACATACCCCGCCCCCATCCACGTACAGATAACAATGTACTGGGACATGACACATCACACTTATGGAAAGATAAGCTTGAATTTCGGGCAATAAAAAACTAATTTACACAGACAGATGTTTCAGGTATGTGTTGGATGTCCACATGTTATCTCTCACTCTACACAAGATTCTAGAGTGTGTACACTCATAATAGCTTAAGTTTTAAATCTGGGATAACAGAGTTCCTTTGTTTGCACCACTTATATTTTGACACTTCTTCACAGTCCAGGCAGTCATTACCAAATATTTGAAGTGGGAGTATTAGTGAATTCAAAAAATGTTCTAGCAACAGCCAAGTCATAAAACAAATATTTTAACCCATACACATTGTATTCATTATAGCCTGAAGAGAAGTCTTGATACTAGTCATGTATATGAATGATTCAACAATTCTGAAACCCCTCTAGCACTTAAAAAAAATTGTACAGCTTCTCTGTCTTGGCAACATGATTTTCTGCTATCATCAGAGGTCAAATCTGTGTGGTCCTTGCATGTGAAGTAAATATCAAAGGAGAGAGTTTTTTTGTTTATTTTGATTTGTCTTGTTTTAAAGGAATACTGCCCAAGCCAAATTCCTCTGTGTCAAAATCTAATGTTGATGCCTGGAATCCATGTGGACCACAAAAGAGGAGTGATGTTTATGAAGGGAGGCCAGCCTTCCCTTGAACACACATCCTACCCTTCACATCACCTCTGCCATTTTTAGTCTATTTTCTCCTATGCTGTGTCTCCTGGGCTTAACTGTTGCCCAACCTGATGGGTTTCTCAAGACCATCCAATTTTTAGATGTCCTGTTGGTCTCAACTTAAACTTTTCCATTTAAAGTCTTCCATGTGATGTGAGCTAATGTTAAGTGTCAGTATTCCTAAAAGATATTTAGTTTCTTAAAAATGAAGAGCTTGCAACTTATCAATTTTTTGTTGTTGCTGCTTCTCACACAATTCATAATGTATCTATGTATAACGTTAGTAGAAACAGGGCAGGTACAAAGTCAACAGCTTTAATGGACTTATTTTATCTTCATTTATAGTAATTAAATAAACCCTTTGATTATTAAAGCTATGAGTGAACATACTTTCCATACAGAGTTGAGCTGATGAGAACCCCATATTCCATGTGCTGACACTTCTCCACATTTATTTCTAGCTTTTCTTGTCTATCTCCATGAAACACAAAAAAAATCCTGTTTAATTTAGGCAAATGAGGTTAATCCCTTCAGTCTTCCCACTGTAGTCTGGCTAGAAAACTATGTGTTCTTCATATACAGTTAATACAGGTACAGTATGTATTTGCTCAGGGCATTAAAAAGAATTAGTGCAATCCCACATTTTGAGAAAACATTGTGGTTCTGAATAAAAGCTTAGAATAGACATCACAAAAAATTCAAGTAAAAGTTTTCTTACACTAATTGCATAATTTTAATTTCAAATTAAGCACTTGGGGATTTAATATCTGTCATTAGAATGCCCTAATTTATGTAATAGATGCAGTATTAAAGAATTATTTTTTGTACCTTAATCATACATGGATATACTAAAAAAAGATACTAAACCTTAAAATATCTTTCAGTAAATTCCTTCAAAAGCCAATACTTTTCAAGATGAAGACTAAGTCCTAATAACTATGTTGACACATTCTTAGATTCTTAGACATTCTTAGATGAAATGTCTTAATAATTAGCTGCTGCACAACCTTCTTTCTTTATATTGGCTAGAGATCCAACCTTTGTCTAGAAGTATCTTTAATTCAGTTCCACCATTCTCTTTCACAACCTGGTCAAATACAGTTTCTAAATTTCCGATCATTCTGTTTTAACTCCATGTCTCCTGAGTTAATTGCATAAACCACCCGTAGGGGCACAGAACTGTAAAGCATGAGGAGGAGAGGAAGAATAAGTTAAAGTGACTCTCACCAGGAGGAGAAAAACGAACCTATTTTTTCTCACAGATTTTATCACTGGTTCTTCCTCGCTCACCTATTCAAAACAATTAATTAATACAATTTTCAAGGGGGAAAAAGAGATATCAGAACAGAATATATAGCAAGAATGAATATAATTCCAAAAATTTGTTGATAATCCGTAGACTCAGTTTTACATTACAAACAAATGCACATATTTTCTTCCCTAAGGCATGATTTGGCCTAGTGGCAAGAAGCTGCGCTGCAATCCCAAAGGCATGCAATTCGATGCCACTAGCTGTTCCTCAGGAGAAGGATGGGCAGTCTCCTTCTGTGCAATTAACTGCCTCTGAAAACCTGCCAAAGGGTCAGCTATGGGTCGGTTCCAACTCAATGGTACACAACAACAAACAACAACATGACATAATTTAGGCATAACTCAGGGCATAATTCATTTTTGGCATATTAGAACTATGCAGTGGTAAGCATATAAAAATAAATTCCTTAAGCATCAACAATATTATGAGATCTTATAAGACGCTGTGTCATAAACCACTCAGAACAGGCCTGAAACCTATGGTAACTATCTGAAGAAAAAAAAATATCCTTCCCCACCTCTTGCTTAGGCCAGTGCTATCATTTCTTTATCAGTTCTGCTTCAGGTCCTACCCATTTCCCACACTGCTGCTAGAGACATCTTCTAAATCTTTCAGTAGCTCTATACCAATAAAACCCATAAACTTTGGTGGGGAGTTGAAGCCAATGTATAGCAACTTGATAGAACACACCAGAATTCTTGATAGAGACAAAAATATTATTTTAAAAAGGAGTTACTATGCATCATTCTCAGAATTACTGGCTAGGGAAGAAGGACAAATAACTAATAATTAATTACTTAAATGCTTTTTTTAAAAGAATATGTTTAACGACAAGAGACTTATAAAGCAACTCACGTTAACTGACATTATAATGGGCAAAAGATGTGGAAAGAATTTTCGCAGATGAAAATATTCGCATGGCAAACAGACACATTGTAGAAATGCTCCAAATCACTGGCAATAAGAGAGAGGCAAATCAAAACCACAATGAGGTACCATCTCACTCCAGCAACAGTGGCAAAGTTTAACAGCAGCAAGTAATAAATGTTGCAGAGGATGTGGTGGGAAAGGAAATCTTATACATTGTTGGTGGGATTGCAAAATGTTACAACCATTCTGAAAGACAGGCACTTCCTCAAAAAGCTGAACATAGAAATTTCATATGACTCAGCTATTCACTAGTTTGGAATATACCCAGAAAAAATGAGAATTGAGGCACAAACTGAGATTTTTACACTAATGTTCAGAGCAGCATTATTCATCATTGCGAGAGTATGGAAATAGCCCAAACGTCCAACCACAATTGAATGGGTTGAGAAATTATGGTATATTCAGACAATGGAATATTACACAGCATGCAGGAGCAATGATTTTGTAAATTATTACTTAACTTGGGAGGGACTGGAGAGCATTATGCTGAGTGAACTAGCTTAGTCTCACAAGGATATTGTATAAAACCATGATTAGAGAATGAGTGTAAGGATCCAAAGGGGGGTGGGAGAGGGTGGAAGCAGAGGAAAGAGGATGTGCAGGAGGAGGGGGATTAATCATGGGGTTGTACAATTTGATGTGGGGGGGTAAAGGAAATTGAAAGAATCTGACTTTGAAAACAATGTATTTGAATTTTGTAAATAAACTAGTATAAAATAAAAAAATAAAATAGCTGTGGACAGAAAAAAAAACAGGATGTATTGAGAAAATTCTAAGTTTGATGATTATACTAAATTTTTTATATTAGTGAAATTGTAAATTAATGATAAAAGGACAAAGAGAAACCCTTTTTATATGTTGTTGTTAGGTGCTGTCAAGTTGAGTATGACTCACAGCAAAGCTATGAACAATTGATGTGAACCTTGTCCTATCTGTGCCATCATCACCACTTCTGACACACTTGAGCCCATTGCTTTGTCACTGTGTCAATCCACTTGGTTGAAGGTCTTTCCTCTATTCCTTTCTTTCGCCATTCCTCAACCTCCCCAAGTTTGATGTCCTTCTTCCAAGAACAGCTTCTCCTATCAAGATTCCCAGAACATGTCAGATGAAACTTTATCATCTTTGCCTTCAAGAAACACTCTGACTACGCTTCCTCCAAGACTCAACTGTTGGTTATTTTGGCAGTTCATGGGACATTCAGGACTCTTCTCCAACACCACATTTAAAAGCCACCAAGTCTTCTTCTGTCATCATTATTCATTTTCCAACTCTCAGTAGCAAAGAAAGTGATTGAAAAGACCATGGCCTGAATCAGGCACACCGTATTCCTCAAATTAACATTGCTCCCTGGTAATTTGGAGAGGTCCCTCAAAGCAGAATTCCTGAGTGCAATATGTATCCTGATCTCCTGACTGTTTACAATTAAAAGGAAATGGTTTATAGTTTCAATTCCCCCCCCTATCTATCATGTTTCCTATCAGTTCTGTGGTGAGAATTCTTGTTTTCTTAATAATGAGATGCAATCCATAATAGCTGCAATATTTGATCTTCTGCAGCAAGGGCTTCAAGTTCTCCTCACTTTTAGCAAGCAAGGTTGTATTATCTGTATAACAGAAGTTACTGATGAATCTTCCTCCAATCCTGATTCCACATTCTTTTTCACAGAGTCCAGTTTCTAGACTGATTTGCTCAGCATACAGATTGAATAGGTATGGAGAGAGGATACAACTCTTATGCACACCTTTCTTAATTTTAAATTATGTGGTGGTCCCTTGTCCTGTTTGCACAGCAGTCTGTCTCCTGTCTAGGTATAGGTTTTGCAGGAGCAAAATTAAATGTTCTGGGATTCCCATTCTTCACAATGTTAGCCATAATTTGTGAAGATTCATACAGTCAAATGCCTTTGCATAATAAATAAATCTAAATAAACATTCTTTTGGTATTTTTTGCTTTCAGCCAGGATCCACCTGACATTAGGAATGTTATCCCTGGTGCCATGGCCTCTTCTAAATCCAGCTTGAACTTCTATGATTTATCTATGTGCTGGTCTAGATAATTTTTAAATTATCCTCAACAGTATTTTGCTTACATGTTATATCAAAGATATTTTTTTATAATCTCCACATTCTTTTGTATCATCTCCTTTTTCTGGAATGGGAACAAATATGGATCTCTCACAGTCAGTTGACCAGGCAGCTGTCCTAAACACACAAGCACATCCAGGCCTGCCTCTGTCACTTGAAACATGTCAGTTGGTATCTGATTGATTCCCAGGACCTTATTTTTTGTCACTGCCTTCAGTGTAGCTTGAATTTCTTCCCTCATTACCATTGGCTCTTGACCATATGGTACTTTTGAAGATATTTCAGTGTCAGCCAATTGTTTTTGGTACAGTGATTCTGTGTATTTTCTTCATCTTCTTTTGATGCTTTTTGGATCTTCAAGATTTTGTTCATAGCATTTCTAGGTATTATAACTCGAGGCTTGACTTTGTTTTCAGTTCTTTCAGCTTGAGAAATGCTGAGTCTTTCTCTTTTTATTCCCTATTTAACCCTATGAAAAATAGAGGACGTGGGTAGTTACAGTACTAGAGAGAGCCCAGATTGGAAGTCAAGTCAACAAAAATGATGAGAAATAGCTGCAAACATACTTTAGTGGCTGGAAAATGGAATGCAAGAAGTATAAACACTAGAAATCTAGCAATTGTGAAAAATGAAATGGAATGCATGAAAATAGATATTCTAGTCATTAGTGAGATGAGACAAATTGGCTTTGGCCACTTTGAATTAGTATATAGATAGGTAGAACACTAACAGTTAGGTTTCATTATCATTTTTATAACATCTTATTGTTTTAAGTGAACATTTACACAGACAATTCATTTTCTAATTAACAATTCATGCACAAATTGATCCATGACATTGGCTGCAAGCCCAACATGCACTAGCACCCTTCTCATTTCTTCTCTGGGCACCCTACTTCCAATTATCTTGTCTCCCTGCTTAATCTGCCTTTTCCTCTTTGAATGTGGATAAGTGTTGGTTTTTTTGTCTTATATAATTTTCTCTACTCTAGGGCATATTTCTTACCTCAAAATATTGTTTAACTTGTAGGCTTGTCTATTATTTGGCTGAGGGAGGGTCTCCAGGAATGTCTTGAGTTTCAAGTTAGAAAGTTACTTTAGGATAAAGCTTTGAGAGTTCCTTTAGACTCTGTCAGACTAGTCAGTCTGGTAATATTCCTTTTTCTCTAAACCTATTTTAACTGAGACTTTCTATTGTGGTTCTGGTCATTGTTGATAGGCATGGTGGCTGGGCAATATCTACTTCTTCTTGTCTTCTGGTTAAAGGAGGTTTCAGACCATGTGGGCCATTCGTCTTTTGAACTCATTGTCTCCTTGAGACTTTGTTTATTCAGTATCCTTTACTCCAGTGTGATAAGACCACAGTTTTTTTTTCTTAGATGAACACTTGCAACTTTTAAGATCCCAGACTCACAAGGCTAGGATGGAGAACATTATCTTTATCATCTGTACTTTGCTATATATCTGACCTATATCATTCCAAAGACTGTAGTCTTAGTGTCTTAGCCTTACAGTCCCCTAGTTCAATCCTGAGTAATAGTTTCTACGCCTCTTCCACTTAAGTAGGGATCTTTGGTAGCTTATTGGTAAGGAGTTGTGCTGCTAGCCCAAAGACAAACAGTTTGAATCCACCAATTGCTCCATAAGAGAAAGATAAGCAGTCTCCTCCTGTGTGATTTACTACCCCTGATTACCTGCTATGAGTTGATTCCCATTCAACAACAGTACATAACAACCACCTATGTGCCCTATTATATAAACACACATACACACATGCGAGTATACTTGTAGTTTTAAAACAATATGTATATATCAATGTGCACAGATATATATATATACACACACACACACAAACACACGTGGGTGTCCTCTCTTACTTTACCTACCTATCTATTCAAATGACTATTATTTATGTTTATGTTTCAGGATTATCATAGTGTTTACTGTGATTGCCTTTTACTTGTGTACCTCTCATTGTCTTCCTTTGTATTTGTCATAACATGTAGGCTTCCTTCATACTGTATATTGCCTTTGCTTTCATTATAATTAGCACTTGTTTATTATCTTGTTTGAGATTCCCCACTTCTTCCTTTCCCATCCTTTATAAACATCACAGAATGTTTATTTCTTTGTGTATACTCTTATTGAATTTTTATATTAATGATTTCATACAATATTTATTCTCTCATGATCCGTTTTTTTCACTCAGCATATTGCTTTTTTTTGGCATGTTATTCCATTATATGTATGTACAATAGTTTGTTCATGGACAAACTATTGATTCAATCTTTTTTGCTATTAATCAATGCTATGATGAACAAAAATGAGAATATATCTATTCATGTTCCAGTTATTGTTACTCTAGGATATATGCTTAGGAGTAATACTGCTGGGTTGTATATATTTCTAGTTCTAGATTTGAGGGAAGTTTCCCACAGTGACTATAACATTTTGCAGCTTCATCACAGTTTAAAAGAGTTCCAATCTCTTCATAGCCTCATCAGATTTTGTTTTTCTCAAAACAGTAGTCATTCATAGATAGATGGATTCAATTTTTCTGTCATTTAAATCTTACAAGACACATTTGTCATTATAGCAGCACTAGGCTGTTTTAACTATTGTGGCTATAATAAATGTCTGATATCGAGAAGTATGAAACTTCCTATTTTGTTCTTATTCAACAGTATTTTACTTATTCACGGCCTCTTTCTTTTCCATATCAGGCAAGCTGTTGCTGTTGTTCAGGTTTTTTCATCTCATTAAGGAATGTGTTTGAATTTAGATTGAGATTGTACCATATCTATAGATTGCTTTGAATGGTACTGGCATTTTCATAATGCTAAGTATTTCAGTCGATGAGCATGGTATGTCTTTCCATTTAGGTGGGTTTCCTTTGATTTCTTTATTTTTTAAAATGATAAAATGTCTTTCATTTTTTTGTAGTAGTGTTTTATGATTTCCTCGTATATAAGTCTTTATGTCCCTATTTTTATTGTTGCTGTAAACCATCGAGTTGGAACCAACCCATAGCTGACCGTCTGGTGTGTTTTCAGGGGCAGTGAATTGTATAAGAGGAGAGTGTCTGTCTATCCTTCTGCCCTGAAGCAGCTGATGAATTTGAACCACATACCTTTCTGTGGGCAATACATTCTTTACCACTAAGCCACTAGAGCTTCCTTTATGTCTCTGGTTATATTTAGTTATAAATACATTCTCTTTTTCAGGAACAGATGGTCTTTAACATAATAAAGCTTAGAATAAAATTTAAATTTTGTTTATAAGATAATCCTCTGAAAACAGTGCCTTCTGGGAAAAGATACTAACAGTCATTGGATATTTTCTCAAGTTATTAATGTACAGTTATAGCCAAGAAGTCCTGGGAATCAATAGAATTGAAGATATAAAGCAGAACACACATTATAATATCTTTGTATAAACAACATGGTTATATCCCCATCTGGTATGCACATGCCATTTTCTTTGCTGAGCATTAATTCAGACTACCCAGTACAATGGGGATATTCTGGAGTCAGAATTAATGAATAATATATGTATGACATAAGCTAATTTTTTCAAAAAAACTTTCATGTGGAATAATAAATATTAAGGTGGATAAGATGTGCTATGGTCAAAAGTATGTGGCTAAGAAGAATAGAGATTTTTCTCATATACATTAGAATTAGTATCTGCTTCTTAAAAGTTTGAATGTACTAAGAGCAAGGCAGATCAAGAGATGTGTCATATTTTATTTTTTTTATTTTTTATTTTTTATTTTATTTTATTTTATTATTTTTGTGTGCGTGTACCATCAAATCAGATCTGACTGGTACAGGAGGAGATTGTCCCTCCTTTCCCGGCAGAGCATCTGGTGGATTCGAACCGTGTGCCTCTGGGATTGTAGTTGCAGCTCCTTGCCACTAGGCCACCAGAGCTCCCCAGATGTGTCATATTTTAAAGCAAAGAAGTTGTTATCTCTATAAATAATACATTTAAAAAAATATACACAGATTCAAGACAGGTTTAACCAAAATCCAAAAAGAAAATCCTGTAATTGGTTAGCAAAGTCAGGATCTTTTGAGTTCTCTCAATCTTTTTTGAGCCAGCACTATGAAACACAGGCAGAGATGAACTTTTAAAAACCAAACATGGAAGTTTTGGCCCATGCATCATTTGATAAGCTAGAAAACTGTGAGGAAAGTTTAAGAAATGCTTTGAAATAATCGGTCTCTGTATTGACTGTCAGTATGACTGATGTTAGCATGTATTATCGAGTTGAAGCTGACTCATAGAGGGACATCCAGTAGGTTTTCAGAGGCAGTAATTGTCCCTATTTCTCCAGTGGAGCAGCTGATGGATTCAAACTGTGTACTTTGGGTTGGCAGCACAACTCCTTACCATTGGGCCACCAGAGCTCCTCATCAGTATGACTAGGACATTCAAATTTCTTTAATTCTGGAAGGGTTAATTACCTCTATTTGCTGATTTATAGTATAACAGATTATTTATTGTGCAGTTTGTATATTTTTCTATTTTTTTCAGCATTTGAAGAGAGTCTGTCAAGTATTAGTTCCATATTAAGTACCAGAGGATTTTGGGGGCATTGTTGTTGTTGTTGTTATGTGCCGTCAAGGCGTTTGCGACTCATAGTGACCCTCTGTACAACAGACCAAAACCCTGCTCTATCCTGTGCCAATCTCATTGCCTCTGACACACCCATCCCGATTACCCCAGTCACTGAATCAATCCACCTCATAGAGGGTCTT
>NW_006399914.1:4918021-4927142 GCF_000299155.1 Elephantulus edwardii
TTGGTATACCATCTATTCCGGGGGCCTTATTTTTTTTGATATTTCCTTCAAAGCAGCTTGAATTTCTGCCTTCATCACCATAGGCTCTGGCTCAAATGCTATTTCATTAAATTCTTTGTATCTGCCAATTCCTTTTGACACAATGACTCAGTATATTAAGCTCCCAAATTCATCTCTCTAGTCAATTCTGTCTTCCAGTGACCCTAACTTACAGTAGGACAGAGTACAAGTAGCTCATACAGTGGCTAACTATTCTTAATGAAGCAGACTGCCACATCTTTCTCCCACAGAGCACCTGGTGGATCTAAACCACTCACATTTGGGATAGTAGCCAAATGCTTAACTACTGAACCACCAGGACCCCCTGAACATAAAATACTCTTCAAAGGAAAGACTGTCTAAAACACAGTGAATATGCATGAAATACAATATATATGAATGACAAAAATATTAATTAAAAATATAAAAAGAACTTATAGGGAGTTCTGGTGGACTAGTGATAAGGGTGCTGCAGAAGGTTAAGGACTGCAGTCTTCAGTGTGGATTGAAGCTCAACATCAAGAAGACAAAGATTCCCACCACTGAGCCAATTGGCAGCACCATGATGGATGGAGACTAGATTGAGGTTGTTAACATTTTAAGCTTTCGCAGCTCCACAATCAACACTTTTGTCACCAGCAGTCAGGAAATCAAAAGATTAATTGCACTGGAAAAATATGCTGTTAGAAACCTCTCCAGAGTACTAAGAAGCAATGATATCAGACTAGAGACTAGAATGTACTTTATCCAAACCATGCTCTTTGCAACTATTGCCATACATCAGAGAGCTGACTAAGGATCACAGAAAAATTGATACTTTTGAATTGTGTTGTTGGAGAAGAGTCTTGAACATACCATGGACCTCCAAGAAAACAAATAGTTCTGTCTTGGGCAGGGTGAAACCAGTTTCTCTTTAGAAGCTAGGACTTTGAAGCTCTATCTCACCTATTTTGGGCACATGACCAGGAGAGGCTGGTCCTTGAGAAGGATAGCATGCTTTGAAAGGTGGAGGGATTGTGCAGGAAAGGAAGAGCCCTGATGAGATAGATTGACACAGTAACTGGGTCAATAGGATAAGTGTGTTGGATTCAGCGAGACTGACTCAGGACAGGGCGGGCTTCAGAGCAGTTGTACATAGGGTTGCTATGAGTTGCAGGCAATTTGACACCACATAACAACAACAACAGTGGTAAGGAGTTTCACTACCAACTGAATGTCACATGGTTTGAATCTACCAGATTCTTCATGGAAGAAAAGGTGGGCAATCTCTTCCCCTGTGATTTACTGTCTCTGAAAACTGGCTAAACGGTCAGCTATGAGTTTTTTTCCAACTCAATGGCACATAACAACAACTAGTTTATAAATCAGATAAAGAAGCTAAAATTATAAGTAACAATAGAAATAACACAGAATAGACGTAGGTACTAAACAATATAGTAGTATGATCTTAAAGTGTCAGGTGTTAAGGTATCAGGAAAGAATATAAATATCAGAAAGAGTATTAAATTTAAAAGTTTGATATCATAGAAAAATAGTATCACCCAGTTAAGTGGAAACATTTATAACTCTCATTCCCAAGCCTCAGTTCAGGTCTACAAGTTCATATACTACAAATCTGAATATCTTTTAGATTTCATCAAGTTAGTTAATGAGGCTTTTAGGAAACCCTTTGGGAAGGAATCCTGGGATACAGAAATATATGTAATTATATGAACCTATAGAAATGTGTCACATTTTGTATGGGAAATGAAGACAGTGAATAAATCAGTTTTCTTTAAGCCAAATTGTAAAAGTAGCCACATTTTGAAGGACTTTGAATTCCAAGCAAGAGAGTTTGGTTTGGGTTTTTAATAGAAAGAACCATTAAAAATTTTGTAGAATATTGCTCAGAAAAAATTATAGAAGAATATATATGTTTATGTGTGTGTGTGTGTGTGTGTGTGTGTGTGTGTGTAAATAAAGCAGGAATGGCATCCAATTCCTAAATAACATGCCTCCGGAAACTCTACGAACTTTGAGAAATGGTTGCAGAAGTGGTTGTAGAAGGGCTTCAGGCCTTTTATTCATGGGGTCACTTTGAACCATGCTTGACTTGAAGGTAATCAACATATTGAGAGCTCTGGTGGCCTAGTGGCAAGAAGCTGCACTGAAATCTGAAAGGCATGCAGTTTGAGGTCAACAGCTGCTCTGAGGAAAAAGGATGGCAATTTCCTCTCATGCAATTAACTGCCTCTGAAAACCCACTTGAGGGTCTGCTATTGGTTGGTTCTGACTCAATGGTAAACAACAGCAATATATATCTACATAGTTATATATCAGTAGTTATATATCTCTCTATCTCTGTCTCTGTCTCTAGTGTACCTCAGGTCAGTTGCAAAATAATAAATGGCTGGACTAAAGTGATGATCTTGGAAAAGAAGGAAGAGAAGTAGTGGAGATACAGAGATAGATTAGAGATAGATAGATAGATAGATAGATAGATAGATAGATAGATATAGAGATATATTTGATATTATAAAAAAGAAGAAAGACAATATTTTCTGATACGAAAGTTTTAATTTCTTAGATTGTTGTTGTCATTGTTATGTCCTGTTGAGTTGCTTGAAATTCAGAGATCCTATGTACAACAGCTCTGAAGTCAGTCCTGATCCAGTCTCACTGAATCCAACACACCTACCCCCCATTGCCCTAGTTACTGTATCAATCCATCTCATCTGGGGTCTTTCTCTCCTGTGCTGTTCCCCACCCTTCCAAGCATGATATCCTTCTCCAAGGATCAGTTCCTCTTGGCCACATGCCCAAAGTATGTGAGATGGAGCTTCGAAATCCTAGTCTCCAAGGAGAAACTTGGTTTCACCCTCTCCAAGACAGACCTATTTGTTTTCTTGGCAGTCTGAGTAGTTTTTAACATTTTAAATGTCTTCCTATACCATTTCTGTTGTATTTTATTCCTATTTACCCCTTTCACTTTACTTTCTGAAAGAACAAAAAAACTATTCTACATCAGAATGGAACTGTGGTAGCCTGTTTGTAAGGAGTTGTGCTGCCAACCCAAAGGCATGTGACTCAAATCTACCAGCTACTCTGTGGAGGAAAGAGGCGCAATCTCCTCCCATGTGATTTACAGCCTCTGAAAAACCTCTAGTGGGTCAACTATGAGTTGGCTCTGATTTCAAGGCAATGATTTTGAAATTTTAATGTGTTCTGTTGTAGTGGTTGTTAGGTGCCATCAAGTCAATAACAACTCATAGTGACTCTATGAACAACAGATCTGAAACTTGCTCTATCCTGCACCATCCTCACAATCTCTGTCATGCTCAAATCTACTATGGTAGTCACAGTGTCAACCCAGCTTGTTGAGGGTCTTCTTCCTTTTTCATTGACATACTACCTTCTCCATGATGTATCTCTCTAAAGATAGGTTCCTCCTGAAAACAGGCTCAAAGTAATCAAGGTGAAGTTTCCTCATCTTTGCTTTAAAGGAGCACTCAGGTTACACTTCCCTCAGGATAGATTTGTTTGTTCTTTTGGCAGTCAACAGAATATACAATAATCTTCACCTACACTACAATTCAAAGGCATCTATTCTCCTTTGGTCTTTCTTATTTATTGTCCAACATTTAGAGGCACGTGAAGCAATTGAAATACCAAGGCTTGGATATGGAGCTTGGATATAGTCTTTAAGGTGACATCTCTAACTTTTAGAACTCTGAAGAGATTGACAGAAGATTTCCTGAATTCAACATGTGTGACATTTCTTTCAAGTCTTGTCACATTCTGCATTCAGATAAGACTCAGTGACACTCATAAATGAATTTATGTTCATGTGTTACCTTTTGCAAAGAATATTTTTTATTCTGAACCTCATATTTAATCCTAAGTAATGAAAAGTTTGATTTGCTATTTAACAGATACTACATTTTAGAAAAAAATTAATGGGAAGAATATTCTAGGTGGTGGGAAGAAATTATTTCAATTATTTTCATTTCATGTAAAAATCTGATATTTCATCATATATTCTGAGATCATAGTGCTTGTATATATCCTGATAATTTTGCATCTGTTTTTAGAAAACCATGGCAAAGTGGTATATTATGCAACTGTAAGTAGATTTTATATCGTGGATATTTTTCTGAATACAAGTTTAGAAACCTATAAAGATTAAAAGATAAATGAAAAGTATTTTCTCCTAATACAGAGGATATGACTTTCAAGCTCAAAGAAGAACACAAGGTTCTTTGTGTTCTAGAGAGGCCATAAATGATAACAGTCGACAGATTACTATAGAAATATGTGTATACAATCAAATTAAATTATGTTCTCATGACATTCTTTAGCAACATGCCACTGGAATCATTCTATTTATTGCACAACTTTATTGTTTACTTCTGATTATGGCAAAGTTGTAACTCTGTTAAAACAGCTGCTGTAACTTTCATTAAAAAAGAAAACATTACTATCTTTGTACAAGATGGTAGTTTTTAAAAGAATAGTCTTTTTTCCTAATGCCTTATTCATTTTTATAAATATTGATGAGTGGATATTTTAGCTAACCCAAAAAGGCACTTACATGTTTTTGACCTAATTATAAAATGGACAAAGGACTGTAACTGATTTGTTCTCTAATGAAGTTAATGGTGTGGAATCAATTTTCTTCTCTCTTTTCAGTTATATTTTATATCATATTAGGTGCAACAATATAGAACTGCTCACAATTTTATGCTAATTTGATAATACATACATTTTTATGTTTTTTACTGACTTTAATAAAAATTAGTATATTTCAATTAGTATATTTCTATCTCAAATATATTAACAGTTACAAGACCTACTTCCTTAGGATAGAATGATATAAAGGCAATATCAGCATTACCAATCATATATATTGATTGCATTATCTGGCACTATTGGATACTAGGGTACAAAGGACAAGAGGGAGAAAAAGAAAGACGTTTCTGTGCATAGCTTTCTGGAGACCACTTATTCCAAAACAAAGTCCTCTGAGTCAAGTTTTTCCAGGATAAAGTAAATAAAATACATGTGAGAAAAGGAGCACACTTCTTTTCTAATCCAAGTACAACTGTAAACCCTCCTGGAAGCAGTCAGCACATTGACATATCTACCCAATGGTCCTAACCTTAGTCTGAAAAGAATCTATTTTCTTTGCATGTTAAGCAGGCTCTCTTCTTTGTTGATAGAATAAATTTATATTACTATTACTGCCTGTAATTTGATATTTGTCTGTTTTGTTAGAACTTTCAAGGAAGTTTATTTTGGATAAAATGCATACACTACTACAGTTCGCCTCCTTAAAGTTCAGGTTTACAATTCAAAACAAAATATTGGCAAGTGCATGTCACTAAATTTATAGCTATAATTCCAACAATTTAGTAAAACTTAGTTTGTGATAGAAGTTTCTTATATAAGATGTTCACAAGAAAATAATTACATCTTTGTTCTTAAAGAAATATAAGAAAGAAAGAAAATTAAGGTGATATATGTCAGCAAAACTCTCTCTATACTCCTGGTCAAATCAGTGGCTTCTTACAGATTAAATTACTGGGGTTACTTAGCATTCAAGAAATTATTCACTTAAATACCCTGATTCTGTAATTTGCAACACTACTGGTCTGGTGATTGAGTGGAAAAGAGTGGTGTTGCCAACTCAAAGGCAGGTGGTTTGAATCCACCAGCTTCTCTGCAAGGGAAAGATGGATAATCCCCTCCTGTGTGATCTACAGCCTCTGAAAACAACAGCATTAGCGTCAGTGAATGAGTTAATCTCATCAAGCGTTGTCATAGTTAATCTATACTGTTAAAACTTCATAATAATAGCAATAATTTGAGAAGCTCTGGTGGCCTAGTGGCAAGAAGCTGCAACTCAATCCTGAAGGCACACAGTTTGAGGCCACCACCTGCTCTGCGTGCGAAGGATGAGCAATCTTTTCTCGTGTGATTAACTGCCTCTGAAAACCTGCTGGAGAGTCAGCTATAGGTGAGTTCTGACTCTGCGGTACACAACAACTAGCTGAAATATATTTGCATCGTATTTCGTGACTTTTTATTGGATGTTAGGTACCATCCTGCCAGAGCCAACTCACAGCTGAGCTGTCAGTAGGTTTTCAGAGGCAGTAAATCACACAGGAGATGACTGCCCATCTTTCCCCGCAGAGCAGTTTGTAGACTGGAATCATGTGCCTTCCAGCCAGCAGTGCAGCTCCTGATGCTAAGCCACCAGATCTCCTTCACTGTGACTTGATAAAGTGGTGATGAAAAGCAAATTAGAAATTACAAATAAGGAAACAAACCAAAGAATGCTGCTCACTTTTTTTTTTAACAATGCTATTAGGAGTTTAATGGTTCTGTGTTATTAATAGAGGGAGAAATCAGAAAGCAACAGTAATGAAGTTTTAATACATTTTTAAAATTCCAATTTCTACTAATAAAGTTTAAGCTAGTAGAGTTTTGCCTTCCTGCTAGTAATGTTAAGCATGCAAACTCTAGTCAAATTGGCACATTCTGATTTTACTTCATCTTCTGATAACCTAGGTTATGTGATTTAGGCATGGGAAATGATGAAATTCCAAGATATGGTTATTTATTGTACACTAAGCAGGGACATGTAGAAGCAAGGGACACATACGTGAATACATTTAGTGATACCTACAGACATTTTTATTTTCACTCACAAATAAACAATTGAGATATTCTAGCCCAAACACCAAATATTTCTGAAAGTCTCAGCAGCAGCTCATATTTTATGGAAAAAATAGCGAGCCTTCATAAAAGCTAGCGGATGTGAGGTTATTCCCTGGCTAGGCGGCAACTGAGAACAAGCTTGATATGGCTTACTGGGAGAACTGGGTTTTCTTTAGACAATGTATTGAGATGTAAAGGAGAGCCGGTAAAGGATTCAACAGGCAAATTGAATGCTGACATGTGGGAATGAATGACAGCGCCAGAAGAAACAGCAGACTGCTCTCCGATGACAGGGAAATTCTGAACAGGACAGTGAAAGACATGAATGCACAGGTGGTGTTTTTATTTGTTCTTCTAGTTTGATCTCATGACTTTAGAAGTGGGGGATGGGGAAGAAAAACAAACCTCACAACAAATTCCAACAACTGATGAAAGTGTTATATAAATCCATCTAACTACAAACAGTAAACACCTGGCTATTAACCACAGTGTTAAAAATAAGATCTGCCTTTCTGGATGCTAGCCTAAATAAATAAATAAATACAATACAATGAGGTCCTGGATTTTAATAGACATTATGTAGAATTCATTTGACAGATAAAATGAAATTAAGGTGGTATTAGTTAAGCGTAGGTTTGGTTTAAACAAAATAATTTCTTTCTCTACCTAATAAACCTCTGGAAGTGTGACAAAATCCTGCTTCCAGGTTTTATTCAGCTCATTGAAAAACAATTATCTTTGTTCTAACTATTCAAGCTATAATCTTATTTCAGGTAAGAAGATAAAGTTAAATAAAAGTAGAAGCAAAGTGTTTCTGATAGGCCCTTATTTCTGAAGATTTCAGAAAGTTGTCGTATGGCACATCATGTCACCAGGGCACACCAGGCAATATGCACAGTTGGAGAACAAGGAGAGAATAGAAATTAGGGGACAATCAGCAGACTTAGTTCATAAAGTTGTTAGGAAAAAGATCTGCACCAGTGGCATTGTATTTTCATAAATGTGAAGACTGAAGGACCATATATATCACAAAGGAAAGTCTAAAAGCCTTCATGAGATAAGAGGTAGGATCAAAGTATATAACTTCAAATTGAAATAACAAAAAAAATTAAATAAAAAATCTCATAATTAAAGGGAATAGCTGATATTTATCTTACATATAAAATACAATTTATCATCTTTAAGGGAGGAAGACTCCAGATGAGGTGGATTGACACTGAAACAGGGACAATGGTATCAAGTGTGTCAGAGTCAGTGAGATTGGCTCAGGATAGGGTAGGGTTCAAAGCTATTGTACAGAGAGTCACTAGGGGTCATGGGAAACTCAATGGCACACAAAAACAACACTAACAGTGGGGTAATTCATAGGGAATTGTGCTGCTACCTAAACTTCTCTGGCAGTTCAAATCCATAAGCAACTTGGCAGCAAACTGGGCAGTCTCTTCCTATGCGATTTATAGCCTTGGAAACCCAATGAGAGGCCAGCTTTGAGTTGGTTCCAACTTAATAGCAGTGAACTTGAGTTTTATTTTGAGTTTACAGTACTTAAATATACTACTTTATTATACAACTTTAAAAACATCCAAATATAAGAAAAAATTTCTTGACAAAAAAAAACCCCACATAACGAAATGTTCAAAATTCCTAGCTCTAAGAGAGATATAAATCAAAACAACTATGAGGTATCATCTCACCCCACTAACAGTAGCAAAGCTCAACAGAGCAGCAAACAACAAATGCTGGTGAGGTTGTACAGAAATCGAAACCTTTCTTCACTGTTGATGGGAATGTAAAATAGTGCAACCACTATGGAAGGCTGTATAGCACTTTTTCAAAAAGTTGGAAATAGAAATATCATTTGACCCAGCAATTCTACTACTAAGAATATAACCTAAAGAAATCAGAACTGCCACCCAAACAAATATATATGCACACCCATGTTTATTGCTGAATTATTCACAATAGCAAAGAGATGGTAGCAACTCAAGTGCCCATCAACAAATGAATGGATGGGGAAGCTGTGGCATATAAACACAATGTAATACTATGCAGCACTGAAAAACAAGGAACTAATAAAATATTAAACAGGATGGGTGACCGTGGAGGGCATTATGTTGAGTGAAATATCTCAGTCACAAAAGGACAAATACTCCATAATGCCACGGTTATAAAGTGGGATTGACATTGGGGTTGGGAGAAACTAAGAAAATGGGATAACTAATGAACATTGCATTAGAACCGATAAGGGAAAGAACTGTTTAAAAGGAATATAAGTTTAGGCATTATTTGCATGATAACAGTCCAGAATTAGAGATGCATAGCAAAGTGGACTAGGGGGAAGGAAATTTTGCAAAATGAATGAATTTTTAAAAATATTTTTATT
>NW_006399914.1:4927255-4945306 GCF_000299155.1 Elephantulus edwardii
CATGTTAAGATGATATTTTCTTTATGGAAATAATTTCATTTTTATTTACTTTTTTTTTACTTAAGACAATATTCGAGTTGTTATTATTGTTAGGTACAATGGAGTCAGCTCTGATTCGTAGCAATTCCATGCACAAAAAAACCACTCCAAACAAACAAAAAACCAACAACCAACATCCAACAACACTGAATACCTATCCTGGTCTGGGCCATTTTCACAATTTATTCTGTCCTTAAGCCTATTATTATGGTTACTATGACAATGCATCTCATTGAAGATCTTCCTCTCCTTCACTAATAAGTTGTTATCCTAAGCATGATGTGTCCCATAGGCACTGGCCTTGCCTGATAACATGTCTAACTTATGTGAGACAAAGTCTCACAATATTTCTTTCAAAGGAGCATTCTGGAGGTAGTTCTTCCAGCACAGAAGATAATATTTTTTTCCAAAAGCATATAAATATTTTTCAATTTTTAAGTATTTATCCACTTGCTGTACAGAGGTAACTCATGGTTGCTGTGAAGCTGAACACTGTGACACTGATGTGTCAAATGTGAGAATGGTCACCTATGGGGGACAGTGTTTGGTGGAGCTCCCCAATTAAAACAAGCTTGGAAACAGGGGTGGCATCCACTTCCAAAATAACTTGCCTCTGGAAACCCTATGAACCTGGAGAAAAGATGAAAGTTATACAAGTGTCCAGGTCTTTTGTTCAAGGGTCGCTATGCGTCGCCTACGACGGCACTTAATATCAACAACAACCACAACCACAACATCTTAGACAAATATAAGGAAAATTGGAAAACTAAGCAGAAGCATTTATTTAACATATAAAACACACTACTTAGGCAAATGTCATTATTTATTACATTTACGAGTAATTTTGCATAGCATTTGAAAACTATGTAGTAGGATTCAAGTAGTCTCAAGAATGAACAATATCAGCAGAAAATTTAAAGTGAATAGAAAACAATGAATACTTTTAGGTTAAATAAATGTCAAAGAAAAATCTTAAATAATTAATAATAATATAATAGTTAAATTTAAAATGCCAACAAACCACTCTATCTATTGAGAAAATGTTTGATATGTATAGGGTGTAGAAACGTAGGAAATAACAGTATTATGAGAAGTGCCTTGGAAAGTGCAAACAGTTCATGGCTTCTGTTCCTACCCAAAAGGCTGGAAGTTCAAGTCTATTCAGAAGTGTCTCAAAGTCTTGGCAATATATTTTGGAAAAAAACCTCAGCTACTGAGAACGCTATGGAGCATGGTTCTGCTCTGCTACACATGAGGTTGCCTTGAGTCAAGGTAGAAAATGGGATTATGTGGGTTTTAAGGCAGATCTTGCACCGAAATTCTTGAAAGAGCATTCCTGCACTAAAAGGCTAGGTAAAGAGGGAATCATGAGTCCAGAAGACATAGAAACAGGAATCTTCCTTCTTGAAGAACATATTTTTAAAAATTATGAGACTGAACATAAACATACATAATAATTATTAGGCAAAAATGTAGAATATAAACTATTGTACCATGAAGCAAGATTTTAATGTCAAAAAGAATAGCATTTACTTAGCAACATTCTTTGTTATTTTTATAACTGTGTCAGTGTACAAAAATCACAGCAGTATAAATACATATTTTGGTCTTATTCTTTAATTAAAACCATACTAACATTCAACTAGTAACTAAGTTGATGAAATACGTATGTTTTAAATAGTTTACTCTTTACTTATATAACTTAATTACAATTTGCAACTTGATATTTTTAAATATCATTATGAAATTCTGTAGACATTTTGGACCACACTGAACATTTCTGTATACATGTGTAATGGAGTTTTTCTTCAAAACTCATACATATATAGAGAGGGAATACAGAATAGCCAAAGATATTCAACCCACAAATATAAGGGCACAATTCACAATGTACAGTCAAGCTGCAACTAAACAGTTCAGGAGAAATGGAATTAATTTAGAAAAACTGTTTAAATGCTTTATTCTTGGGACCCCTTTCCACTAAAATGAAAGACACTAAAGAGCTTTTGTTTATATGGATTATAATTATAGATGCTTACTATATTAGAAATTGAAAATATTTCTTTATTAATTCATTTACAACAATATTTACCCACTAAAGGTAATTACAGAAACTTTCCTTTCAAATAACCTCCTATTTTTTTAAAAAATAGAACAACTTTGCTTTATATTACAATACAAAATATTTTTAAAATGAAAATAAGTTTTAAAGACAGATTTAGTAACATATCCTTGTTTTATATATTTTGAAAACCTCTTATTTTTGGCTTAACATCTATACCTTCATATTAATCTCCTGTAATATATAATTGTGATTAATAAATGTGAAAATAATCTGGTTTCACATAGATGTGTGGTTACAAAAGAGTTTTTGAATACTATTTTAAAGAACTTGATATCATAGTAAAGCTTGGTAGACTTAAAGATCCTTTATAATATGGAATTTATAGTAAATATGGATTGAATGGGTTAAATGTGTACTAAATGTCGATTAAATAGTAGACCCAAGGCAGGGTATTTTTAATTTCTTCTTATGCATGTAAAAGTTGGACAAAAATAAAGAAGACTGAAAAATTCATATTAATGAATTTTATACTTGTTACATTAAAATCCAATAGTCTCCTTTGGGTGTTTTTTTTTTTTACCTTTTATTAAGAAAAATATTTTATACTGGTTTATGTACAAAGTTCTAATACATTGTTTTTCTCACCAGATCTTTCCCATTTCCTTCACACCCATCAGATTGTATGACCCTCTGCACCCATCCTCACCCTCTGCTTCCACCTTCTCCCCACGCCTTGGATCCTCATGCTCTTTCTACAATAATGGTTTTAGACAATGTTTGTCCTTACAGGACTGAGTTAGTTCACTTGGCATAATGCTCTACAGGCCTTCCCAAGTTAGGTAGTAATTTAAAAAATCATTTCTCTTACATGCTGCATAGTATACCATTGTGTGAATATACTGTAATTTCTCAATCCATTCAATTGTGGTTGGACATCTGGGCTGTTTCCATGTTCTTGCAATGGTGAATAACGCTGTTATAAACATTGGTGTACAAGTCTCCCTTTGTGCCTATATTCTCATTTTCTAGAAGTATATTCTAAGCAGTGGAATACCTGGGTCATATGGAATTTCTATGTTCAGCTTTTTGAGGAAGCACCAAACTGCCTTCCAGGATGGTTGTACCATTTTACAATCCCACCAATAATGTATAAGAGTTCCTATCTTAAAAAAAAGTTCCTATCTTGCCATATCCTCTCCAATATTTATTACTCGCTGTCCTGTTAAAAACTTTGTCTCTGCAACTGGAGTGAGATGGTGTCTTATTGTGGTTTTGATTTGCATCTCTCTTATTGCCAGTGATGTAGGAACATTTCTTCATGTGTTTCTTCAACTGCCTCCTTTGAACTTGGAATTTAATTCTTAACCTATCTTTGATTTTTAAAATAAAGCATGAGAATAGAGGTTCAGTGAAGTATGCAGCTGTACTTATGCTGACATTAAAAATCTGATTTTTTAAACAGGAAAGTTACAAGCTTTTAAGTTAAATGTGCTGTTGGTTATAAGAACAAAAAGTAATCATCAACATTGCCCATTGCTGTCAAATCCATTCCAACTAGTAGTGACTTGTTGAACAGAGTGGAACTTCCCCACGCGGTTTCCAAAGCTGTAAATCTTGATGGAAGTAGGCGGATTCATTTTTCTCCAGAAACCGGTTGGTGAATTTGACCCACCAATCTAAGTTAGCAGCCCAACCTTAAGGAATTGCATCCCCAGGGCTTCAAATCCTCAATATTATAGAACATCTAAAATTCTAGAAGCGGTTGGGGAGTATTTAAAAAAATAATGCCAGTCTATAATGAGGTTCTTCACTTCTCATATCAAGTACTGATAGACTAACTAGCAGACCTTGTTTTCAGTTGTGATTAGGTGCCATTGTGTCGCATATGACTCATACCGACTGCAGTCTCTGATTTTCTGCAACAAGTGTTTCAAGACCCCTCTTTCAGAAGCAAGCAAGATTATATCATCTACAAGACGAAGATTACTGATGAATCTTCCTCTAATTCTAATGTCATATTCTTCTTAATAGAGTCTAGTTATTGGAAAAATTTACTCAGCGTACAGAATAAATAGGTATAGAGAAAGGATACAACCCTGATGCAGTCTTTTTGATAATAAACCATGCTGCATTATTCCCTTGCTCTGCTCACACAATAGCTTCTTGAGCTGGGTTTAAGTTTCACATGAACAAAATAAAGTATTCGGGAATTCCCATTCTTCTCAATGTTAGCCATAATTTGCTAAGACACATGTAGTCAAATGTCTTTCATAGTCTATTGACAAATAGACATTCTTCTGGTATTCTTCCCTTTCAGCCAGGATACATCTAACATCAGCAATGATATCCCTGGTGTCATGGCCTCTTTTGAATCTAACTTGAATTTTTGACAATACTCTGTGTACTTTTCTAGCCATTTTAAAATTATCTTCAGTCGTATTTTGCTTGCCTATTATACATACAATAAAATGTTCAAAATATAATGATATTGTTAGATAACTTCCACATTTTGTTGGACCTAAGTCATGGTAATTTTGATATCTTCATATGCATGTAAAACACGGACAATGAATGAGGAAGACCAAAGAAGATCTGATGCCTTTAAGTTGTGATGTTGGCAAAAAAAAAAAAAAAATGTAATATACTATGGACTTTTGAAAGAAGAAACAAATCTGTTTTGGAGGAAGTGTTTTCAGGGTGCTAAACAGAGGCAAGGATAATGAAACTTTGTCTCAGATTCTTTGGGGAGATTGTCAAGAGATGCTAGTCCTTGGAGAAAGACATCATGATTGGAGAGGTAGAGGGTCAACAAAAGAGAACACTCACAGGTAGACTGCTAGGGTGATAAACCAATGGGTATGTCACATGACAGAGACTGTGAGGGTGAGGCAGGATAGAACAATTTCCATCTATTGTTCATAGGGTCACTATGAGTTGTAGTGAACTCAAGAATAGTTAACAACGGTAACATATTCCATAACTTAATGAATGACTGACTACAGGGAAAAAAATATACAGTAGCCAATTAAGGATTATTCCAAAAAGGACATTTGTAAGACTGCCATCCAAAACTGTATTATTGACAATAATTTTGTTCATAAGTGTAAACAATTTATTCTCTTGAAATATTATCTAACTTTTAAAATTCTGTCATTACACTATCAGTCATTATGAAAATAATATCAAGCAAGTATTACACATATTGTAATGTATCTTACACTTTGGGGAACAAGTTTACTGTTAGCTATCCATATAAGCTTTTAAAAAAGATTCATTTCTATGCCTTTGCATTTTCTTCTAGATATTAGTTTCCAGAGAAGCAGTGTGGAAACTCTCAATTAGATAAGCTCTTACAGTTCTTATTACATTGTATGAAGTCAAGTACAAATCATATCTACACTATAAAGAACAGATCTGAACTTTGTCCAATCCTGTTCCATTCTTATCATATGTCAGCCCACTGTTACAGTCATTATATCAATCCATCTCATTAAGGGTTTTCCTCCCTTCTGTTGACCCTCCACCTTTCCAAGTATGATAACTTTTTGTAAAGAATGACTTAAATTTTGCCATCCTTGCCTCTAACCAGCATTTGTGACTTTTGACTACTGTTCTGATGTTGTTAGATGCCGTTGATTGAGTATAACTCATGATGACTTTATGAACAATTGAATGGAACCTATACTTTGCCATCCTCATCATTTCTGACATACTTGAGTTCATGACTACTGTCACTGTCAATCTATCTTGTTGATGGTATCCTTTTTTGCCATCTTTCCACCCTTCTAAACAAGATGTCCCTCTTCAAGGAATAGCCTCTCCTAGCAACCTGATCAAAGTATGTGAATAAAACTTTGTCACCTTTGCTTCCAAGGAACACTCTGGCTGTACTTTCTGCAAAACATATCTGTTTGTTCTTTTACCAGTCCGTGGGATTTTCAGTAATCTCTTTAACAGGACAATTTCAAAGGCATCAATTTTTCTTCTGTCATCCTTATCCATCACCTAGTTTTTAGATGCATAGCAAGTGACTGAAAAGACCTGAATCAAGTGCAACTTAGCCTTCAGATTTGTAAAAAGAGTGATGGCCATGTGGGGGACCACCAAATCTGACTTTTATCACCTTCACAAAGGGGACCTGTTCTAGCGACATCTGCATCACAAAACCAAGTCTCCTGATGGTAGACATGTACCTCACACATCCGAACCTTTTTCTACTCATCCCAATAGCAATTTTACTGCTTTAGTGGATCAAAAATCCAATTTGATAGCTTACTGACCACAGAGAACCATACTTGGGAAGTAAAAATTTTATCATTTAGGTTAGTAACAGAATACAGTCAGGACAGCTTCTGAAATGTGCTCTGAGATGCCTCAGTAACTTTAGGCCAATATTACAAAGTTCTTAGTCCTGCCAATGTTGGCTTTCCCCACTACAGTCCTTCAAAACACTTGGTCCAAATGCTCTTAGCTCTGGGTCAATGGGGCAACAGCCCCAAGGTCCGCTTAGTCTCATGTCAAGTTTCTGGTTCTCTGCTGTGTTGCTCCCATAGGCTCTTATCTGGCTGGTGTAAGAATCTCTGGTCCTGAAGGATGCATTACATTCTCTTCTTATTTGCTGGTGATGAAGTATCTCCAATTCTGCTGCTGGATCCACTTAATTGACAAGACTAACCAATCTCCCCTTGTAGATTGGTGAGATTAGCCAATCCTTGTGTGGATAGGCTAACACATCCTATTTGCATATTCCTTCTCATTCACATGTTGTTGTTATGTGCCGTTGAGTCGCCTGCAACTCATAGCGATCCTACGTACAACCTCCCTAAACTCTGCTCTATCCTGTGCCAATCTCACTGTCTCCAACATACCTACCCCCATTACTCCAGTCACTTCACTGAGTCAATCCATCTCATTGAGGTTCTTCCTCTCCTGAACTATCCCTCCACCCTCCCAAGCATAACGTTCTTCTCCAAGAACCCTCCTTGCAACATGTTCAAATTATGTCAGACGAAGATTCAGAATCGTCCCCAAGTAGCAGCCTGGTTTCACCCTCTCCAGGACAAACCTGTTTGTTCTCTTAGCAGTCCATGGTATATTCCATACTTTTCTCCAGAACTACTGCTTAAAGGCATCAATTCTCCTTCTGTCCTCCCTAGTCATTGTCTAGCTCTCTGATGCATAACAAGTGACTGCAAAAACCATGGCCTGTATCAGTCGCACCTTAGTCTCCAGACTGACATCCCATCCACAAAGCAAGGTCAAATTCAATGGCTAGGAGAGCTATTTTGAACACTAAGCTCTTAATACCACAAAACTGTTATCGTTGCTCCTTAGTAATTTGGGAAGGTGCCTAACTGCAGACTTTCCCAGTGCAATACATCTTCTGATCTCCTGACTGCAGGTACCAAGGTTGACTGGATTCAAGTAAGATGAAATAATTAAAAATGTCACTCCTTTTTTCATCTATCATCGTATTATCTACAAATCCAGGGGTGAGAATCTTTGTTTTCTTGACATTGAGATGAAGCAAGAACTTCAAGTCTTCCTCACTTTCAGATAGCAAGTTTGTGCCATAATACAGGTTGTTGATGAATCTTCCTCTGATCCTGATGCCACATTCTTCTTCATAGAATTCAGCCTTTGAAATTACTTGTTCAGTATACATACAGAATATTATGGAGAGAGGATATAATCCTGACGTACACCTTTCTTAATTTTAAACCCGGTAGATCTCTTCTTGCTTTTTCATACACAGTCTGCTGGTCTAAGTACATATTTCACGTAAGTACAATTAAGTCTGGGATTCTCATTATACTCAATGTTAGTCATCATTTGTTAAGATTCTCACAGTCAAATACCATTGGATAGTCAATAAAACACAGATACACATTCTATTCTCTGCTTTCAGCCAGCATCCATCTGGCATCAGCAAATATATTCCTGCTGCCACAGACTCTTTTAAACGTAGTTTGACCTTCTGGAATTTCTCTATGTACCATTTAGCCATTTTTTGCATGAATTTCTGCAATATTTTGCTTGACTGTGATATTGTTCAATAATTTCAGCATTCTGTTGGACTGTCTTCTTGGAAATGGGAACAAATACGTATCTTTCCCAGTCAGTCAGCCAGGCACCTGTCCTCCCAATTTCCTGGCATAGATTAGTGAGCATAGAGTTTTTTTAAAAAGGATGAAGTGAAGGAATATAGTAGGTATCCTTTAATTAAATTACTGTTTCCAGAGAACAGCTTTTGAAATTTATGTAAACAATTTACATGTGTTAGACATCACTCACCCTCATTCACATTGCTGTAAAGTCTGAACTGACTCACACCTGACTTTCCTGTCAATTTTCAGAAAATCACAGGGGAGGAAATTGCTTGTAGGGTAAGAGAATATCTATAGGCTTTACACTCATATGGAAAGTATAATTAATAGCAGTTCCTTGGAAAGGGGCATGATGCTGGGAAGGGTCATGGGTTGGGGAAGGAGAGGAAGACCCTCGGTCAGGTGGACTGACACAGTGACTGCTGCAATGGGCTCTTCTTGTATGTCAGGAAGTGTGAGGAGGGAACAGGATAGAATAGAGCTTAGAGCTTTTGTTTGTAGGATCATTATGCATCATACTTGACTTGACAGCATCTAAAACCAGCAATATTTTTAAAACTTCACTATGATTCTAATTCTTATATCCTACAAAATACTTAAAATTTTATTGAGATTCTTCTGTTTGAGAAAATCAATTAAAAACATTACTTAAGAAAGATATACAGAATAAAGAAAATGAGTTGAAATAGATATAATTACATATTTTATCTGAGCTACAAACAGCAGGGGAACACTGCATGGTTTAAATTAAGAAAGGAGTGCATCAGGGTTGTATTCTTTCTCCGTACCTATTTAATCTGTATGCTGAACAAATTATTCGAGAAGCTAGACTCTATGAAGAATAGTCTGGCATAAGGATTGGAGGGAGACTCATCAATAACCTGTGCTATGCAGATGACCAAACCCTGCTTGCTGAAAGTGAAATGGACTTGAGTACTTGTTGCAGAAGATCAAGGAATGCAGCCTTCAGTATGGATTGCATTTCAATGTCAAGAAAACAAAGATTCTTACTACTGGACCAACAGGCAACATCATAATAGATAGAGAGGAGACTGAAGCTGTCAATAGCTTTTTATTACTTGGATCCACAATTAACACAATTAGGGGCCTCTCCAAATTACTGAGGAGTAATGATGTGAGTTTGAAGACTAAGGTGCATCTCATTTATGCTGTAGTCTTTCTGATCACTTGCTATGCATCCTGAAAGCTGGACAATGAATGACAGAACAAAAATTATGCCTTTGAGATATAGTGCTAGAGAAGAGCACCGAACATTCCATGGATGGCCAAGAGAACGAAAAAATATGTCTTGGAGAGGGTGCAGCCAGAGTGCTGTCTGGAGGCAAGAATGATGAGGTTTTGCCTCATATACTTTGGGCATGTTGCAAGGAGGGGCTATTCATTGGAGAAGGACATAATGCCAGGAATGGTGGAGGGTTGGCAAAGGAAAGGAAGGCTCTGGACTAGGTGGACTGATACAGTGACAGTTGCAATGGGATCTTGAGTGTCAGGAAGTGTTAGGATGGCACAGGATAGAACAGGTCTCAGATATTTTGTTCATAAGGTCACTATGAGTAGTACTCAACTTGTCGACACATAATAACAACAACAATTTCAGTAATGATGAAAATGAGAAGGGTATAAAGTTTCAAAATATAGTGTAAATAATACTCAGTTTTGTTATCTTTTGTTTTTACTCTCATTTCTTTTTAAAATTTTATTATGATATTAACTAAAGTTGAAGGAAAAGTTGGATTTTTATTCATTCATTATTTCATATTTTCCTTCCTATGCCCCTCCAGTTCACTTTAAAAATAAAAAAAAATCATTCACTGTTGAATACTTTCCTGCTTGTCCCACCTCCCCCTGTCCACTTTGCTATGCACCTTTTATTCTAGACTGTTGTCATACAAATAATGCCTACTCATATATTTCTTTTAAACAGTTCTTTCTTTCATCTATTCCAATGCAGTGTTCATTATTTATCCCCCTTTTTCTTAGTTTCTCCACAAACCCCATGCAGTCTTGTTATATAACAGTGGAGTTATGCAGTATTTGCCCATCAACAAATGAATGGATAGAAAAGGTACAATATATTCATATTCACAGAATGGAATACTATGCAGCACTAAAAAAAATGAACTCGTAAAGTATTACACACCATGAGTGACCCTGGAGAACATTACTCTGAGTGTGAAACATCTCAGTCACTTAAGTAATCTGTTAGTGTATGCAATGAACTCACTACGACATTTAGTGACTTAAAGAAAACTACTTTGTTTGGGAGTCCTTATGGCATAATAATTACGTTCTCAGTTGCTAACAAAAAGTTTAATGGTTTGAACCCATCCAGTGACTCCACAGATGAAAGACTTGATAGTTTCTTCCTGTAAATATTACAGCATATAAAACCCTCTGAGGCACTTCTCTGCCACATGATATTTCCATGGGTAGAAATTAACTTGATAACACCTAACAACAATAATAACAGACTTTATTTCATATCCTTGATAGTTGCTTTAATTGGTATTTATTTCAGTATCTTGTTGTTATAATATGCCATTGGATTGACTATGAATTATAGTGACCCTGTGCACAATAGCTCTGAATCCAGCTACCCTTACTATCCCAGTTATTGTGTCAATACATCTTATCTGAGGTCTTCCTCTCCTGCGTTGTCACTCAACCCTTGCAAGTATGATATCTTTCTCCAAAGACTGGTCCCTGGTGACTGCAAGATGACAGAGATAGTGATGATGGTACAGAATAGGATAGGATTCTGATTATTGTTTACGGATTTGCTATGAGTATAATTTACTTATAGGCATTCAGCAACAGCTAATGATCTTGAGCAATTATTTCTTACATATAATATTTGACAAAAAAGATAAGTTTATTATAAATTTTCATAATATCATGTAATTATTGGGGCTAGACTATGTTCAATCCCAATTTTGCCTCTTAGCTGTGAGAATTTGAACAAGTTACTTGACTTCTCTGTCAGTTTCTTGATCAACAAAATGAGGGAAGCAATATCTGCCTGATAGGTTGTGCTGATGATGATATGAGTGCGTACATGAGAGTACTGGAACAATCTTTACTATGTGATATTGGCTAAAGAAATGTTAGATATTATTAAAGTAAATCAGAACTGTAATTCTAGAGACTACAAAGAGGAATTAAAATGTGAAATTATTTATCTGAACCTGGATTTCCCCCCTTAAGACAAAACAAAGACAGTTCATATGCTTCCTATTTAAAAAGGACTACTTTGGTGTTTGTGTGCATGTCATGTGGATATAAGGTCATTAGCGGAATATGTTATTACATTAACAATTTTAACAGTTTTCAACTGAAATAAAAACAGAATGGATGATCGCTCTAAAAACGTGTGCAAAGTTAAATGAGTAATTCACGTCTCTTTCTGTGTTTCCTTGCAGATATCATGGAGATCAGGACAGTAGCAGTTGGAATTGTGGCAATCAAAGGGGTGGAGAGTGAATATTATCTTGCAATGAATAAGGAAGGAAAACTCTATGCAAAGGTATTGCTAATTAATAGCCTAAAATTCATTTTCAAACCTATTGTGGTCAAAATTATCTTGCCTTTAAGGAAAATAAAAATAGAATTAGTTCTTCTCAAACAATGTAATTTAATAAAGTCATTAAAACAGTGTACATCAAGCACCAAGAAAAGATACTTTCTGTGTGACTTCAGACAATATTGTTTAACCTCTCTGGAATCATGTCTCTTATCTATAAAATTATAACTTTAAAGATGTTTCCAGCTCAAAAATTCTATGTGCATGTTAGTATTTAAAACCCAAGTTTGCATCCAGTGGCCTAGTGATAAGGTGTTGTGCTGTCAATCCAAAAAAAGTATGTGGTTCGAATCCAGCTGTTCCATGGTAAAAAGACGGTCTTATCCCCTAGTGTGATTTATAGCCTCTGCAAACACATTGGAGGGCCAGTTTTTAATTAATCTGATTTGCCTGCACATAATAACAATAGTATTAAATATCTTTTTATTAAAATTCCCTCAATTTACACATTACTGATATTAAATTATCTGGAAAAAATGCTAAAGTGCTCAGGGTTTTTTAAAAAATCAGTATCAATCGCAAATCTAGGTTTGCACAATTTGATGGGTGCAGGGTGGGTTGAGTTAAAGAAATGGGAAAGATCCAATGTGAAAAACAATGTGTACAGAATTTGTAAGTAAACCAGTATAAAATAAAAAGTTTTAAAAAAACCCCACCCCAATCTATAAGATTTGATGTGTAAATATTGATAGTGTTCCTACTTCCTGACAACGCAAAATGTTTAAAAATTCATCTGGCATAATGACAGGTCACTGACTTTCCCTGTACTTCTTTAGTGCAGCGCAGTGTCTGACACGGGCTCATTGTGTAACATGCTTCATTAAGAAAATGATCAACTAAATGATTGGTTGAATAAACTAACATTTTCTTCTCCATCATTACCAAAAACACCATAGTGACAAAGCTGTGAAATGTGTCCAACACTTACAGAGAGCAGATGATCTGCAAACTATTCCAGTTGGCAGGGAAGGAATGAATGGCTTAGGTGTAGACAGGGTTGGAAAGAGCTGGAACCCACTTGAAGGCAGTGGATACATCTATCTGCAGTAGGTTCATCAACCTATTTTTTTTTAAATAAATCATGCATGTTTTAATTCTGCCAAATATTAACTGTTTACTCTTTTTTCAATTGTGTCTCTCTGAAATTAGTTTCTTTCTTCATTATTTTATACAGAAAGAATGCAATGAAGATTGCAATTTCAAAGAATTAATTCTGGAAAACCATTACAATACATATGCATCAGCTAAATGGACACACAGTGGAGGAGAAATGTTTGTTGCATTGAACCAGAAGGGGTTTCCTGTAAGAGGGAAAAAAACAAAGAAAGAACAAAGAACAGCCCACTTTCTTCCTATGGCGATAACCTAACCCTGGGTAGCATATAAGAAACCAGTTCCAGCAGGGAGATTTCTTTTAAGTGGACTGTTTTCTCTCTCCTTTTCTTTTCTTTTTCCTTTTTTTTTTTTTTTTTAAGTAACCAAGAAAGGCTGGAAAACTACTGAAAAACTGATCAAGCTGGACTTGCGCATTTATGTTTATTTTAAGAGACTGCATTAAAGAAAGATTTGAAAAATATACACAAAAATCAGATTTAGTAACTAAAAGTTGTAAAAAATTGTAAAACTGGTTGTACAATTATGGTGTTAGTAATAGTAATTTTTTTCTTAAATTAATTTACCCTTAAGAGTCTGTTAGATTTGATTATCTGATAATGATTATTTAAATACCCCTATCTGCTTATAAAATGGCTGCTATAATAAAAATAATAATGCAGATTATCTTATATAAAATATGTCAGACCTAGAGGCTGCTGGAATGATTTGTCGGATAATCACATTAACACTAACTATGGAAGAAGAACAGTATTTGAGGTGTTTTCTTGTAAGAAACAATCTATTGAAACTAAAAAGGAAGGAATAAAATTATCAAATAATTCTAGTATGGAACTGAATCAGACAGGTAGTTTTTGAAAAGTAGAGGATTAAGACATGCTTTTATCTATCAATAGAAAAAGATTCCTAATGTTGCTCAGACTGAAAAAATATTGTTAAAATGATGTTTTTAAAAAATCTTGTATATAAAATAGCAATGATGGTAATACTGTACTTCATCTCACTTGCCATAAAATAGCATTTTATAAACCCTGAAAGTAAAAACCAGAAATCTTTTTTTCAAGTAACATATCTTTAGTATAATTCATATTTGGGATTATGGCTTTTAATAACATTATCCCCACAAATATTCATGCTTTTCCCCTGTGGTTACAGCATTAAACTCTATTTTAAGTTGTATTTGAACTTTATTGTTTTTTGTTATTTAAGTTTATGTTATTTATAAAAAGATAATCCTACTATGCTGTATCTGTTTCATATGCTTTCAATTCTAAAGGAATAACAGAACCGTCTGACTCAACTGTATAGTCTCCCTCCCTCTCATGACTGACACCAAGTCTAACACATAGCACTTGGTCCAACAAATCCTGGATAGCAGACAAAAATGACAGCCGACAGCAACGCTTACAATAGATGTCTTTCAAGGAACAATGCAAAAATGTGAAAAATGTTTTGTCACATACTCTTGCCAATTAACTTGGATCATATAAGTGAAATCACTGCAGAAAAAAAGGACTTAGGAGATCTTAGAAGTTATAATATATTTAAGTTCATGAGTAGAAAATATATTTCAAAAATATGCCTATTTAAAATTAGTAACTCTTTTAAAGCTCTAAGAATTCCTGCAATCCAAAAGATGGCAGCATTGAAAGATTGAAAGTTGTTTTCCTGTTAGACAGCAAACACATGGTGCCCCAAATCTCACTCACTCACTGTCATCAAGTCAGAACAGACTCATAGCTGACCCTCCAGTGGGTTTTCTGAGGTTGTAAATCACACGAAAGGACACTGCTCATCTAAGTCCCTGGTGGATTTGAACAGGAAGAGAGGCCGATTTTTTATTAGTAGAGCAACTGTCTGTGGCCTACTTCATCAGAGATTCCTAGGGCTCAAATTGGAGGATGTATTTAGGGATCTTGGAAGTTGGATATTATGAAGACTTGAGGTCAAGCTCCAGATAGTAAGGTTAACGGAAAGATTAATTTCCCCTTTATAATTTTTCTGTTGTCGGGTATTGGTAACGCTTTCTGTGTTTACCAATAGGATATTTATCTAAATCAAATTAATTATTTGCTAATCTTTATGTTCTTAATTTGACATTTGTCACTCAAGTTCCTCTATAGGAAGCTCTGGTAGCATAGTGATTGTGTTGTTTTGCCAACCAAAAAGTACACAGTCCAAATCCACCAGTTGTTCTTGAGAGAAACAAGCACAATCTCCTCCAATGTAATTTATAGCCCCTGAAATGCCCCCCTTGGTGGTCATCTATGAGTTGGTTCTGACTTTAGAGTATGTAACAAAAACATTTTACATAAATATTAACTGGCACGGCTACATCAACAGAAACAAAAGCTTAAATTCATTTCATTGTGGCTCACTTCATAACAAAGTTGCAAGAAGCTACAAAGGATTGTTGAGTAGCTTCATGCAGATATACTAGAGGTAGATACAATGAATTATATTTGGGATTATTATCTGAATGAAGAGCACCTTGCTAGCCTAGGTTCCAAAGATAGGGCTAAGAAACTAGAACATTCTAAGTATAACAAGGGTGGAGGAAGACATTTTTAGTTTGTTTCCATAGTGTCTAACACAATGCCTACCCGTACTCATTATTTATATGAAATCATTCAATATTTGAATATAAATAAAATTCATAATGAGACTAAATTACCACATTTTTTTTAAAAAAGTGAAGGTAAAATATGATTTTTGTGTTGTTCCTGTTAGGTGCTGCAAGTCAACTCCGACTTCTAGCAGCCCTAGGTGCAGCAGGTGGAAACCCTGCCTGACTCCACAGCATAAGTACAGTGTCCACTGTGCTTAAACCCACCACTGTAGTCATTGCGTCAGTCCACAACTTTAAACAAATGAGTGAACAGACATATAAGATTATAAGTGCCACTTAGGACCAAAGATTTTTGTCTGTAAATTTAGTTACTATCAAATTACACCACATAGCTGAATGAGACAAAATAAATAATTAGTAGTAAATCCATTCCTAATTGTGTAAGTCATCAAAACAATCTTTATAGAAGCATCTGTTTTAATGGGTTTTCTCCACCTAATATTTACCTTGATCACGCAAATTTTAGAAAAGAAAATCTGCACTATTTATGTAAATTTAAAATTATTTGTACCTCTCAAACATTTACAGATGAGGAGACTGAGATTATGAAGTGACAAGGCTTAGGTTAGGTACAGAGCTCTCATGAAAGTATAGATTATCTAGCATATATGTGCTTATTAGATTTTTAGAATTGTTACCTTGTGGCTCCCTTTTTTTCTATTAAAATATGATCATTATATTTGCATACAAAGTTGATCCATGTTCTGGCAACTCATTTTATATGCAATGATTAATCTCTATTGTGATGATCTGATTCAAAAGGAGCAACAAAGTAATAAGAATTTCCAATCTTGATTGCTATTCAACACCAACTTCTTTATTTGGGAAGGGAGAACCTGTGAAAAATATCCAGACAAGCAGAACAATCTTCTCTCAAATGTACTTTGAAAGAGAAAATAGGTCAAATTCATATAGTCATGATAATTAGGAAGAGAAAATAAAATAAAATAGTTTAAATGTTAACAAAAGAAGTAATAAAAAGGTAGTATGATACAATTCATGAACACAAATATTTTGGCATTGACTATCTATGACATAAATTATCACCTTAAAACTAGAAATATTTAATCTATTTTATAATTAAAACAATTTTAAGTTAGCTACAAATTTGACTTAATGACAGAAGGAAATATTGGAGGATGACCTCATAAGAGTTTCCATTTCTTTGAGTTTGCTTTTCTGGTTTTCCAGTGTCAAAAACATTGAAAAATTGACTATGGAATCCAACTACATTCAGGATAAAGGAAATTCTACAACAAAAAAATACTCTATAAAGCCATGACTCTCAGAATTTTCTACTAGAATACCCGTAACAGTAGAGGAGAGAATGAGAGGTAAAGGTTGTCTACAAAGACACAGAAATTCTTTACACTATATAATGACCAGTATGGGAGTTCTTGACCAACCAGAATATATAATTCATCTATCTGAATGTATGCAGGCCACTGTGACTTACTTGTGGATACTAGATGTTTATCAGCTCCATTTCTGTGATCAATCTACAACATGGCTTATGGGAAATATCTAGTAATTGATCTCTCTGTTTTGACTTTTTAATGTGTATCTTAATATGAAATAATTATTAAAACTTTGTCTATCTGTCTTCAGACTTGTTGTCAGTTTATTCTACTTGTTCAATGGAGATGCTTTCAACACTGAAAGTGACTTATTCCTTTATGCTTACATATACTACAACTCATTTTCCAACTTCATATGGGAACTTACTTTCTCCTCAGTTGAAAATAGTTGACAAAAAGAAAAAAAGATATTAGGGCAGTTCTACTCTGACCCTCAACAAGAGAAAATGACACGGTAACTACAGCAGTGGATTCGAGCATGCCGGAGAGCATGAGTCCAGTTAGGGTAGAGTAAGGTTCCAATCTGTTGTGCACAGCATTGCTACGAGGTGACTCAACAGCATGCAACAACAGCAGCTCTGTCCCACAGGGTAGCTATGAGTTGGAATCAACTTGATAAAATTGTTACAGTTTGGGGGGATTTGGGTGGTTTTATCATACAAATTAATTTTCTTTCATTTTATCAGTTGTTATGTATCCTTGAGTTGACTCTAACTCACAGCAAACTTATGTACAATACAGAGAAACTTTTCTGTAACTGGTATGTAAAAAAGAATAAGAACAACTCAAAGATGACAGAATCTTCTCTTAATGAAGCCTGCCATAGATTATTTTTTGCTGCATAAGCCTAAAATTTAATGGCTTAAACAATAAATGTTTATTGCCTCATAGTTTATAGCAGGAATCCACAGTTTTTCTGGGGACACCAGTTTTGTTGTTCTTGTTGTTATGTGCCGTCGAGTCGTTTGCAACTCATAGCGATCCTATGCACAACAGCCCTAAACCCTGCCTTATCCTGCGCCAACCGCACTGCCTCTGACACACCCATCCTTATTACCCCAGTCACTGAATCAATCCATCTCATAGAGGGTCTTCCCCTCCTGTGCTGTCCCTCCACCCTCCCAAGCATGATGTCCCTC
>NW_006399914.1:4947091-4957385 GCF_000299155.1 Elephantulus edwardii
TATTTTGGCTCCTGTGGAGTTGGTTTAATTTTCCTCAGCTTCAGCTTGAACTTGCATATGAGTAATTGGTGGTCTGTTCCACAATCAGCCCCCGCCTAGTTTTCACAACTGATATTGAGCTTCTCCAGCGGTTCCTTCCACAGATGTAATCGATCTGATTCCTATGCATACCATCAGGTGAAATCCATGTGTATAACCTGCGTTTGTCTCTTAAAAAATGTATTTGCAATGAGTAAGTCATAGATTGTACAAAATTCAATCATTCTATCTCAGCTTCATTCCTGTCACCAAGCCCATGTTTTTCAACTACTGATTCTTCTTCTTTGTTCCCAACTTTTGCATTCCAGTCACCCATTATTATCAATGCACCTTGATTGCATGTTCGATCTATCTCTGACTGTAAAAGTTGGTAGAAATCATCTATTTCTTCTTCTTTGGCTCTAGTTGTTCATGCATATATCTGAATGATAGTGGTATTCACTGTACTTCCTTGTAAGCGTATGGATATAATCCTGTCACTCACGATGTTGTACTTCAAGATGCATCTAGAAATTACGTTTTTTTACTATGAAGGCAATCCCATTTTTCCTTGTCTTTTCATCTCCAGAGTAATATATTAGACTCTCACAATAGGCTGAAATGATGTAATGTGTGAAGACCATAACCATTTATCTCAATAATCAAGTGTGAGTGGGATCTTCTTGTTCACTGTCCAGGACATCTCCCTAGGGATGCTCACAATATGGTAGTTTGTTTCCTCTAGATCAAAGAATCAAGGATAAAAGGAGTCAAAAAAGAAGCCACAATTATTTGAAAACTTAATTTTGAAAATGTCATTCCATTACTTTTGCCTCATGTGAGGGAGAGTGAATATTAAAAAGTAGGCATTATCTGAAAGGTACTTAAAAGATATAACTGGATGATTTTAAAGTCACTAACACAAGACAAGGTTCTACAGGGCCGAATATGAGTGTGAAGACACGCTGAGCAAAAGATGAAGTAGATAAGTTCTGCATGACAAAATGATTGCTATTTTCTTGAAGGATACTACGTAGCCCATTCCCTCAAAAAAGGATACAATATTTGAACACTAGCACGGTAATGCCTAAGGTGGGCTTCCTTAGAATTCCCAATATAGCTAAAAAACTAACATGGTATATCATTTTGCCACATGAAAGAAATAGTCCTACCTTCAAACCCCACTTGACAATAAACCTTTTCTCCACTGTCCTTCCCCAAGGGAATATGATTGAGCCGTAGAGTTTCATTCTAGATTGTGGAGAAAATTAGTCGCAAGCAGTCCAGTTCCATTTTAGTATAAGACCTAAACAAACTTTAAATCAATTGATCTTAATGTTAGAGGTACATAATATCCTGTGGAATTTTAATTTGTCTGCCTATCATTTTTAGTCATGAGGCCTAAGCTCTTCCTTATGCCAATTGCACCAGAATATCTGAGATGGGACCCCGACCAAGATGTGCCTCAGGGATTGAGAACAAATTAGTAAATTAATAAAACCTATTTAGGAACTATCCTAGTTTTTCATCTTTGCCTCTTAACACCTTCAAAGTGTTACTAGTTTCCCACTTAATTCCATGTTTTTTAACATGTCTGTAAAGTTTTAGTACTTCAAGCTGGGGTCCTTGGTTTCCCTAGAAGCTCTCATGTTTTTGCTATTCACACTTGGAGCTGAAAGGATAAACAAATCCTGAAAGGGAGCTAAAATTATTTTTGTATTGGAACAAGAACAGAGAACAAAATGCAAAAGCGATTGACCCTGTCATGATCTATTCTGAAATAGAGCAGCAAAAGTGATTATGATGAAAGTTAATTCATACCCTGGAAGACAGTATTGTTATGTGCTTTTGAGTCAAGAGCCCTAAACCTGCTTTATCCTGTGCCAACCTCACTGTCTCTGACACACCTACCTCCATTATCCCAGTCACTGAATCAATCCACCTCACAGAGGGTCTTCCCCTCCTGCACTGTCCCTCCACCTTCCCAAGCAAGATGTCCTTCTCCAAGGATTGCTCTCTCCTTGCAACATGCCCAAAATAAATCAGACAAAGCTTCTGGCAGTTCACTGCTTATGTTTTTGGACAATTTTCAGCAGACTGCTGAATGAAATATCTCGGTCACAAAAGGATAAATACTGCATAACACCACTGTTATAAAATAGGACTGATATGAGATATTGGGAGGAGAATTGTAAAAGAAAAGATAGATAATGAACACTAAGTTGGAACAGATGAAGGAAATAACTATTTAAAAGGAATATATGATAAGGTATTATATGTAAGACAATAAATAGTCCAGAATAATAGGTACATTGCAAAGAGGACTGTGTGTGTGTGTGGGGGGGGGGGGGAGCTGGAGGAAAGAGGAAACCGTGGAACAATGAATGAATATTAAAAAAAAAGTAAACTTAGCAAAACTAGGCACCCCCTAGGTGACTGCTGTCAAGGCAGGTTCTGAGATATAACCAAGCTTACGAGTGCCAAGTCACCTGCTACCACAAAGGTTGTAACAAATACAGTTCATTTACAAAGGAAAAAAAAAGTAAACTGGGGAGAGGGGTAGGGAAAGGGGAGAATGCAACAATGAATTAATGAAAATCCAACTTCTCTGTAAACACTCATTAAAATCGCAATGAAAATAAAAAATTTACTATTACAAAAAAGTTAATTCATATTATGTAAATCTTCTGCTCAGAACTCTGTAATGATTATACACATTACTCATGTACTAGCTATGTAAATGTCTGCATTTTCTTTCAATAATATATGATGGATACCACAATGTAGAGATTATACTTGCCTAATTCTCAGAATGTTACCTTATTTCCAAGTTGAAAACTTCTTTTTTTATTGTGCCAAACCATGGTCAAAAGTGAAAAAGTAGCAAATGACAGAGCCACAGAATGACAGAGATACAAATTCAAATTCAAACTGCTCCTGATAGGAAGAAGACTCATGAATAATCTCCATTATACTGATTACTCAATCTTGGCTGTAGAAGGTAAAGAGGATTTACACACTTACTGAAAAAGATCAAAGACCAAAGATAACAACTTTCAATATGGGTTATACATCTCAACATAAAAAAACCAAAAGTTCTTACCATTGGACCAATAGGCAACATCATGATAGATGGAGAGGTTCCTCACAGCAGACTTTCCCATCGCAATACGTCTTTTAATTTCCTGGCTGCTGGTGCCAAGAGTGTAGACTGTGGAGCCAAGCAAACTAAAGCTGTGAACAATCTCAATCTCTTCACCAACCATCCTGATGCTGCCAACTGGCCCAGTAGAGAGAATCTCTGTCTTCTTGATACTGAGCCTCAATCTGTATTGAAGACTGCAGGCCTTGACTTTCTGCAGCAAGCATTTTAGGTCCTCCTCAGTTTCAGCAAGCAGAGTTGTGTCATCTGCATAACACAGAGTGTTGATGAATCTTCCTCCAATCCTGATGCCACACTTTTTCTCATAGAGCCCAGCCTCCGAGATAATCTGTTTTGCATATAGGTTGAAAAGGTAGTGTTTCCTTGCTCTGTCCTGATGACTGCCTCCCGGTCCAAATATAGGTTTCATATTAGCACAATCAAGTGTTCTGGGATTCCCATTCTTCTCAGTCAGCGAGTTTGCTGTGATCCACACAAACACCTTTGCATAATCAATGACACACAGACATTCCTCTGGTATTCCCTGCTTTCAGGCAAGATCCATCTGACATTAGCTACAATATTCCTAGCACCACAATCCCTTCTAAACCCAGCCTGGACTTCTGGCAGTTCTCTGTTGATGTGCTGTTCCAGTCATTTTTGGATTATCTTCAGCAGAATCTTGCTTACATGTGATATCAATGATATTGTTCGATAATTTCCACACTGTTGGATCACCTTTCTTTGGAATGGGAACAAATACAGATCTCTTCCAGTCAGTTGGCCATGTGGTTGTCCTCCAAGTTTCTTAACACAACTTGGGGAGGACATCCAGGGCCGCATCTGTTACTTTAAATATGTCAACTGGTATACCATCTATTCCTAGGGCCTTATTTTTTTGCCAATTCCTTCAAAGCAGCTTGAACTTCTTCCTTCATCACCATAGGCTCTTGCTCATATGTTGTTTCATTAAATTATTCTGTGTCTGCCAATTCCTTTAGGTACAGTGACTCTGCATACTCTTTCCATCTTCTTTTAATACTTCCTGTATCATTTAATATTCTGCCCAAAGCATCCTCAAGTATAGTAACTCGAGGTTTGAATTTGTTCTTCAGTTTCTTGAGCTTAAGAAAGGCTGAGAGAGTTTGGCCCTTTTGATTTTCTGACTCCAGCTCCTTGTATATTTCATTGTATTATTTCAATTTGTCTTCCGCTCTTGAATTCTTCCCTTTGCTTTGACTTCTCTGCGTTCCAGTGCAATTTTCAGAGTCTCTTCTGACATTCATGTTGGTCTTTTCTTCCTCCTCCGTCTTTGTAGTGACCTTTTGCACTCTTCCTGGAAGATACTCTTGATATCCTCCCACACTCATCTGGTCTTTGCTCATTGGTGTTCAAGGCCTCAAACCTGTTCCTGATGTGGTTCTGAAATTCAGGTGGGATAGACTCAAGGTCATATTTTGGTTCTCATGGATTTTATTTCATTTTCCTCAGCTTCAGCTTGAACTTGCATAGGTGAAGTTGGTGGTCTGTTCCACAATCAGCTCCTGGCCTAGTTTTCACAGATGAAAGTGAAAATTCTCCAGTGGTTCTTTCCACAGAGGCAGATGTTATAAATCTGATTCCTATGAATACCAGCAGGTGAAATCCATGAGTATAACCTGAGTTTATGTTTCTTATAAACGTATTTGCAATGAATATGACGTCGATTGTGCAAAATTCAATCATTCTATCTCCAGCTTTATTTCTGTCACCAAGTCCATGTTTTCCAACTACTGATCCTACTTCTCTGTTACCAACCTTTGCATTCTAGTCACCCATTATTAGTAATATCAAGTTTTATTTTTATCTTTCCTCAGTATCCAGTACTGAATTCAGATATAGATTTTGAAGTTACAAATTAACTCTACATAAATACTCTTCTTTTTTAATTGCTTATGATGTAAGAATGAATGAGGTATGTTAATATTTTTACCTTATCGTCCAGAAAAAGAGGAAAAATTAAAGTGAAACTAGGAAAGAAGTGTAAAATAGTATTGTAAAAATAGATTTAACAGTTTATATGCTACTGAATCCATAATAAGAGAAATGACTAAGGATGACAGAATTGATGCCTTTGGGTTGTGGTGCTGGAGAAGAATCTTGAACATACCATGGACTGTCAATAAAACAAATAAATCTGTCTCGGAGAGCGTGAAAACAAGTTTCTCCTTGGAGGCTAGGATTTTGAAACTCTGTCTCATATACCTTTGGGTTGTAGCCAGGAGAGACCAGTCTTGGAAGGCATCAGGCTTGGAAGGGTGGAGGGACAGCTAAGAAAGAAGACCCCTGATGAGATGGATTGATAGAGTAACTGGGGCGATGGGGGTTGGTGTGTCTGAATCAGTGAGACTGGCTAGGACAGGACAGGGTCCAGAGCTACTGTACATAGGGCCACTATGGGTTGCTGGAGGGCACACAACAACACACACACACACACACACACACACACACAGAGGGGGGCAGGGAGGGAGGATGGGAAGGAGAAAAAGAAGGAGAGAGGAAAGGAGGGATGCAAAGAGGGAGGGAGAGTCTGACTTTAATGAAATGGCTAGCATGTTTTAGAGGCTGGCAAGCCCCAGGTCTGTGGGTAAGGTCTCAAGTTGAAGTATCTGTGGAAACTAACCAATCTGAGTCATAGGCAAGAAGCATCAAGATCTGCAGGCTTTGGAGGTCAAGAGATCTGAGGTCAATCGCCAGAGTTTCCTAGAAACTTTAGGGAGTACAGACTTCAGAGGCTAATGAACTCAAGATTGTCCAGCAGGGTCCAAAAAGTGTCATGGACAACAGGCTTTGAAAGCTGATAGATTCAGCAGGGCTGAGGACTGCAGGGTTATGTCTTGTGAGCTAGGAGCAAGATTCAACAAAACCTCCCCAGCTCCGCCAAAGTCCACGTCAATTCATGCCACATCCCTGAAGAGACTCCTTCACCAGATCACACTAATCATACCTTTACAGAACTGCCTCTAGTCCTTTCTTAGTAACATAATTCATAAACTCAACTCATGAGTCCAGTCAAAACTCACCCTTATCCTCCAAAAATGATTACTTTTCTCTTGGAGTCCATGGTGGATTGTAAAAGCCAGACAAACTTCACTTTGGGGTTTCAGCACTACTTCCTATGGATTATGAGATCAGTGCTCTTCATCATCAAAAAAGTCAGAATTTGTTGTTAGGCTACATCAAGCCAACTAGAACTCACAGCAACCTTAGGAACAACAGATCTGAAGCTTACTCTCTCCTCTCAATCTCTAACACAATCAAGCCCACTGTGGTAGTGTCAATCCCTTTCATTGAGGGTTGCCTTCTCTTTCACCGACTCTAAATTTATCAGCAATATGTCTTGCTCTAAGGACTGATTTTTCCTGAAAATATTCCCAGAGTAAGTGAATAAAGTTTCACTTTTCTTGCCTCTAGACAGATTACTGCATGACAGATTTATTTGTTCTTTTGGCATTTTACGATATATACAATACTCTTTGGCAACACCACAATTCAAAGGCACCAATTTTCTTCTGTGATTATCCATTGCCAACTTTCAAATGTATATATGAAATAACTGAAAATTACCATGGATTCGATCAGGTGCTTCTTAATTTTATGCTAACATCCATACTCTTTAGAACTTGGGAGAGGTCCTTGACAGCAGATTTCCTCCATGCAACACATCCTTTGAGTCTTGACTACTGATACTATGGGTATTGATTGTGGATCCCAGTAAAATGAAATCCTTGAGAAATTACACCTTTCCTCTATCTATTATGAAGCTCACTATTAGTCCAGCGGTAAGGGTCTTGCTTTCTTGATGTTGTGCTATATTCCATATCCAGTGAATCCAGTGAAAGCTCTAGTTCGCCCTTCTGCAGTAAGTGTTTTGAGTACTCTTCACTCTCTGGAAGCAAGGTGTGCCATCTGGAAGCAAAGTTGTTCCACCTGTGTAACACAGGTTTTTGAGCAATCTTCCTCCATTCTTGATGCCACATTCTTCTTCAAAGAATTGTTGTGTGCCGTCCAATCACTGGTGACTTATAGTGACCCTATGTACAAGAGCCTTAAACCCTGCTCTATCCTGTGCCAGCCTCACCATCTGTGACACACCCACTCGTGTTATCCCAATCACTGAATCGATCTATCTCATTGAGGGTCTTCCTCTCCTGTGCTGCCCCTCCACTCTCCCAAATGTGACGATCTTCTCCAAGGACTGGTTCCTCCTTCCAACATGTCCACAGTATGTCAGACAAAGCTTCAGAATCTTTGTCTCCAAGGAGCATTCTGGCTTCACCCTCTCCAAGATGAACCTGTTTGTTCTCCTAGCAGTCCATGGTATATTAAACACACTTCTCCAGCACTACAGATCAAAGGCATCAATTTTCTTTCTATCATCCCTAGTCACTGTTCAACACTCTGACTCATAGCACGCAGTTGTGAAGACTATGGCCCAGATCAGGCACACCTTAGTCCCCAGCCTGATGTTGTTGCTCTTTAGTACTCTGGAGAGGTCCCTGACAGCTAACTTTCCCAATATAATTCATCTCTTGATTTCCTGGCTGCTGGTACCAAGAGTGTTGATTGTGAAGCCAACCAAACTAAAACTGTTAGCTATCTCAATCTCTTCACAGAGTACAGCTTCAAATTAATTGCTCACCATTTAATAGGAACAGAGAAAGAACACAACCCTAATGCATGTGTTCCCTTGCTCTGTTTACATAACTGCTTCTTAGTCTATGTATAGGTTTTACATGAACATAAGTAGGTGTTCTGGAATTCCCATTCTTAGCAATGTTAGCCATACTTAAATATGATCTACATGTTCAAATGCCTTTCTTTTTTTCTTTATTAATTTTAATGAAAGTTTACAGAGACTTAGGATTTTCAGTCATTCATTGTTGCACTTTTCTCCCTGCCCCCGCCCCCTCCCCTCCCCCAATCACTCTTCTCCTTGAAAAGAAAAACTCTTTAATTGTTATGCAATTCCTCCCCCAAATTCACTCCACTATGCAGCCTTCATTCTGGACTTCTGTAATGACAAGAATACCCATTCATATATCCCTTTTAAACAGATATCTCCCTCATCTGTTTCAATGCAATATACATCATTCCTTCCCTCTTTTTCTGTCTTCCCTCAACCCTGGTGTCAGTCCTGTTTTACAACAGTACTCTATGCAATATTTGTCCTTTTGTGACTGAGATATTTCACTCAGCATAATATCCTCAGGGATCATCCGTTTTGCATAATATTTCATGAGTTACTTGTTTTTCAGTGCAGCGTAGTATTCCATTGTGTGAATATACCAGAGCTTCTCTATACATTAGTTTGTTGATGGGCACTCGGGTTGTTTCCAGCTCTTTGCTATTGCGAACAAAGCTGCAATAAACATGGGTGTGCATATATCTGCTTGGGTGGCAGTTATGGTTTCTTTAGGGTAGTTTTCCAGTAGTGGAACTACTGGGTCAAATGATATTTGCAACTTTTTGAGAAAGCGCCATATAGCATTCCATAGTGGTTGCACCATTTTACACTCCCACCAACAGTGAATAAGGGTTCCAGTTTCTCCACAACCTTGCCAGCATTTGATCTTTTCTGTTCTGTTAAATTTTGCTATTCTTACTGGGGTGAGATGATATCTCATAGTTGTTCAAATGCCTTTCTATAGTCAATAAAACACAAGTAAATATCTTTCTGGTATTCTCTGCTTTCAGCCAAGATCCATCTGATATAAGTAATGACGTCTCTTGTGCCACTGTCTCTTCAGTTCCTTTTGTATAAATACTGTTCTAAGCTGTTCTGGGTTTGTTTTTGTTTTGGGTTGTTTTTTTCTTTAAACTCCCGGCATATATTTTCTTTTTTGAACACACAATTACCACCAGACTTCCACAGTGCCAGCAGTACCCTCCTAGCAATTCTTCTCATACAGAACCAGACATATTGGAAGGAAATATTTTCTGGTGAGGTTTCTGATCACCATGAACTAAAATACAGAAGCACCAAAGGTGAAAGTTTCATATCCAACAATGTACCACATCTTTCTGCCAATAAAGCCTTTTACTGTGGAATGATCCAGGCTGACTCCACATAATTCTTCTCAAACACCACTGGCTATGAGTGGCACTAACTCATAAAACATGCAGTTTTAAATGTACTTTGCAGTAATTGAAGAATCTGCGGATGAATAGTAGAACTCTACAATTTATCTTAAAAGAAAGAGCAAGATCCAGGAGTTTTTATTATTTGAATAACAGAACACATAAACACAGGCTGAGAAGTCCTGAAGGAAACAATGGTCGCATTTCACTGCTAGCTGTCCTTTGGTCCTTCATTTTCTAAGCACTTGTTGTACTTTTAAGGTATTAGACATTTATTCTGATCACAAATCCAACCCAAGTATGAATAAATAAATGTTTTCTCTTGTAATACCTCCTCCTCGTATTCCTTTAAGTAGGGGGGATAAAAAGTATTAAATGTCTTCGCACAGCCTATTTGGCCAGAGTTGTCCCACCTATGATTTTAAAAACAGACTGCAACTTGGTCTTCCAAAATCATTCTTGAACTACAGTTCATTTGTTAACTCCAGGACATGAGTCTTAATCCTACTGATACTGATGATAGTCTCCAAAAGGTGAGGAAGGTAACTGGGTTGAAGGCACCTGGGAGGGATCTTCAGCAAATTGAGGACCATTGGGAAACTGTGCTGAAGCAAATTTTGTCAATAAGATACCAGCCCCTTCAATTAAAGCTAGAAGAATGCCACCATTGCAGCTGACCCAACCATAGCCACTGGTCCATTTCTTGGAGCCCGTATGTCTCCTATTAAGGCACCGCTCATGATGGAGTTCCAGGGATCTTCTTCCACTCTGATCTGAACCATACTGCAGTCAATCATGGAAAACAGACCTCCCCAAACACCAAAGCTGCTTCCTAACTGTGGAGGCCTGGTTTTAACACATTGCCGCACACTTTAAATTGACGACCGTGCTTAGAAACACATTATTTTTTTTTCAATTGTTTATGATTGCCATATGAAATTGAATGTCAGTCGTATGTTTGGACGTGAATATTATCACATTTTGTCACAGTTCTTCCATGAAAACTCTCGATGG
>NW_006399914.1:4957601-4960642 GCF_000299155.1 Elephantulus edwardii
GTGTTAACAGCTGTCAAACTCCCTCATAGTCTGTGGCTGACATCCACAGGAGAATTACAGAAACCTTTGATTACTTGAACGGTGCCACCACCTATGGTGCTCACTGTAAAGGCACCACCACAATCATCCACTATTCGCCAGGGGCAAGGTTCTCATGCATACTCCTGCATCTTGATTCCTCTAAGCTGTTTTTAATCCCAGTAAGATTTTACTAGCTATGATATTTAGCATGTGATATTAATGATATTGTTGTTGTTGTTAGGCACTGCTGAGTATGACTCATAGTGACCCTATGAACAACAGATCTGAATCCTGTGCTGAGCCAGCCTCACAATCTTTGAAACACTCGAGTCCATTCTTGCAGCACTCTGTCAATCCACCTGCTGAGGGTCTTCCTTTCTTTCACCATCCATCCAACTTCCCAAGCATGATGTTCTTCTCTAAGGAAGAGGCTCTTTTAACGACATGCCTAAAGTATATGAGATAAAGCTTTATCATCTTTTTCTTTCAAGAAGCACTCTGGCTGCATCTTCTTTAAGACATATCTGTTCTTTTGGCAGACCAGGGTATATTTAGTACTCTTCTCCAACACCACAGTTGAAATGCATAAATTTGTTTTTGTCATTCTTATTCATTGTCCAGCTATCAGTAGCATAGCAAATGATTGAAAAGATATCAGCAATGATATCTCTGATATACTTTAGTCTTCAAACTAACATCATTGCTCCTCAATAATTTGGAGAGTTCCCTGACTGAAGACTTTCCCAGAACAATATATCTCCTGATCTTCTAACTGTTGGTACCAAGTGTATTAATTGTGGATCCAAATAAGATGAAGTCATTGACAGTTTCAATCTTTTCTCCATCATGACAAAATCACCCATCAGTCTAGTGGTAAAAATTTTGTTTCCTTGACATTAAAATGCAATCCATATTGAAGGCTGCAGCGTTTGATCTTCCACAGCAAGTGTTTCAAGTCCTCACTTTGAGCAAGTAAGGTTTATTATCTGCATACCAAAGATTAATGATGAGTTTCCTTTCAATCTTGATGCCACATTCTTCTTTACATAAAGTCAACCTTCTCAAATAATTTGTTCAGCATACAGACTGAATAGGTATGGAGAAAAGATATAACCCTGACACACACCTTTCTCAATTTTAAGCCATGTACTGTTCTGCTCTGCTTGCACACCAGTCTCCTGATACAGGTGTGGGTTTCACATGAGCACAATTAAGTGTTCTGAGATTCCCATTCTTCTCAGTGCTATCCATAATCTGTTATATTCCATAGAGTCAAATGCCTTTGTATAGTAAAATAAAACACAAACAGACATTCTTCTGGTATTTTTTGCTTTTATCCAGGATCCATCTGACATCAGTAATTATGTCTCTGGTGCTATCATCATCATTATTATCACATGGCATCAAATTGAGTATGATTCATAATGACCTTAGATCTGAGCCCTGTCCTGACATCTCGACACGCTCTAGCCCACTGCTGCACTCACTGCGTCAATCATTTCTTTGAAGGTCTTCCTTTCTTTCACCTTTCTAAGCATGAAGTCCTTTACCAAAAAATAGCCTCTCTAACAACATGCCCAAAGTATGTGAAGTGAAGCTTTACCACACTTGCCTCTAAGGAGTATTCTGGCTGCATTTTTTCCAAGATCTAGCTACTTGTTCTTTTGGCAGTCCATGGGCCATTCAATAATCTTCTCCAATAACACAAATTAAAGGCACTGATGCGTCTTTATGCATTGTCCAACTTTCTGATGCACCAGGTGATTAAAAAGACATAAAAATGACCTTACCTCACTAACCTCACTAGCACACTGACTTTCATTTGTATTTCCCTACAAGGAGGGACGTCCATCACTTCGGGATATAACTTTTTGATAAATCTCTCTACTTTTTACAAAAAAAAAAAAAGAGAGAGAGATACCATGGCTGGAATGAGTCACTCCAATAGTCTTTTAGCTGACATCATTGCTTGTCAGTACCTTGGAGCGGTCCCTGACAACAAACTCTCCCAGTGCAATGAGTCTTTGGATTTTTGACTGATGGTACCAAGCGTGTTGATTTGTGGATAAAAGTTGACAACTTCCATCTTTTCTCTATCTATCATGATGATGCTTATTGGTCCAATGATGAGGACCTATGCGTTCTTAATGTTGAGATATAATTCATATTAAAGACTATAGTTTTTAATCTTCTGCAGCAAGTGCTTCAAGTCCTCCTCACTTTCAGCAAGCAAGGTTGTGTCATATGTACAACACAGGTTATTGATGAGTATTTCTCTGACCCTGATACCATATTGTTCTTCATAAATTTCAACTTCTCTAGTCATTTGTTCAACATTCAGATTGAACAGATATGAATAAAAGATATAACCCTAAAGCACACTTTTCTTGATTTTAAACCATGTAGTGTTTTTTGCTCTGTTTGGACAATGTAGTATTTATACCACCCCGTATAGTTATATTGAGTATCATGATCACAATATTAACCATAACATGTGCCCAGACACATTGCAAATTGTAAGTATGCAAACACTATTTTTTGTTTGAGGGCTGCTTAAAGATGGACCATAGGCAAGATTTTGTGTACATGCTTAAGTCAGCTAACCATAGTATAGACTATCCATACAACATTATCAACTAATTTTAACTTGAAATATTTCTTTTAGAAAACCACAAAGCCCTTCAAAAGAAACATTTTTCACAACTGCATATGGAATATCTGCCAAGAGAGACCATGCACTATACTGTTTAAAAGGGGAAAAAAGGTCTAACTAAACTGCAAACGGTTTACAAAACATGTACTTAGACTGCAATAAACCAAAACCAAATCCAGCACACTTCTGTGACGTCTGTTCTGACTTACAGGGACCCTTCATCAAGCTTTTCAGGCTGTCAGAGCAGACAGCTTATTTTTTCTGAAAAGCCGATAGTGGATTTGAACTGTTGACCTTTCAGTTAGCACTGCAATATGTAACCTGCTTGTCAGTACAGATTCCTTAGGCTGGAGTTGTTGTTGTTGTT
>NW_006399914.1:4961690-4965437 GCF_000299155.1 Elephantulus edwardii
TCAATGAAACACAGATAGACATTCCTCTGGTATTCCCTGCTTTCAGCATAAGATACAAACCAGAAAACACTCCCCCCAAACTCACACTCATTACCATAAAATAGGAATTACCATGGAGTAGGAATTGACCCATCGCTGCCCCTCCAGCAGATTTCCAAAGATAGAAATAGCATGGGGTACTGCTTAGCTTTCTCCCATGGATCCATTGGTGGATTTGAACACCTTTGGGTTAGCTGTGCAACTCCCTGAGGACTGTGCTACCAGAACTTCACAGAAATAGGACCTCTCATGTTCCCTTGTGGATATTCCATATGCAGTTGAGAAAATATACAGAAAATCCACAAATATTTGGCAACTAAACAACACAATTCTAAACAACCAATGGGTAAAAGAAAAAATGAATATAGAAATAAGAAAATATTTTTAATTAAATGGCAATGAAAATATTCAAACTGAAAACTCTCTGCTGCCCAATCAGAACCAACTGACAACTTATCCTTGAGTGAGTTTTCATAGTGTATAAATCTTTCAGAGAGTATTCATCTTTCTCCTGTGGAATCACTGGTGAACATAAATTACCAGACAAGTATACTGCCTTGAGATTAGCCGTGCAATTCCCAACAGACTAGGACTGGGGCTTGCTAACAAAAATATATCTAAATTTGTGGAATGCAGCAAAAGCAATGCTTCTAGAAAGAGATTTAAATTTTTAATGCTTTTAAATGAGAGAAAATAAAGCAAGTTGGGTCAGATGTGAGCAATGGAAGGATATGGATAAAAGATATATGAAAGTTCTTTGTACTATTCTTACCATTTAAGAAAAAAAATACATTAAAGTTTTAACAAAATCAAAAGTTCCTCTAAAAATTCCTGAATTTAGTCATTGTTGCTTACATTAATAGGTAATATATTAATATATATCTGCAAGATAATGGATTACTTTCTATTCAAAATCTCTTGAAAAGACTCCCAAAATAATAAATATGCACAAACAAAAATACACACAACTACTAAAATCCAGAATAATAAATGGTTATATTTATGGGGATGATAGTGGAGGGGAAGCTAAGCTCAGAGATACTTTAAGTTGAAAGTGTATTCAGTAAGTGAACAGAAACTAACAATTTAATTAATTATAAACTAATATGGGTTAAAGAAGATATATTAGAAAAAATTCTGATTATCTGAGTCTTTCCTTTTCCTTATTCTTTATCAAGGAGCTGGTGGAGTTGCAAAGGTATTTCCCTTCACACATCTTGGTTTTGTTGTATACTATTGTGTTAGAATCAAACCATAGCTGGCCCTCCAGCAGGTTTTCAGAGACAGTTTTTCTCCCATGGAGCAGTTAGTGGATTTGAGCCACGTATCTTTGGCAGCACAATTCCTTACTACTAAGCTACCAGAGCTCAACTAGTGTTCTTGATTTTGCCTAAGCATTGAAATTTTCTAGGGATTGCTTTATAAAGCAAACCTGTGTCTCACTCATATGCAGAGATTTTTATCTAATAGATCAGAAATGTGGCCTAAAATATCACATCTATAATAGATACAGCACAGGAAACAGAATACAAAAGAGTAAGCTTGCTAAACAAAGCTAACTGACATACAGTAATTGATTAGTCTGGTCCTAGTGTAGGAAAATTTGGCACAAGAAAACAGAAAAGAACATAAAAATACATCCAAATTAAAGTGTTATTTCAAGTAACTTACTAATGGACTACTTATTAAGAAGTAATAAGTTGAAAAAAGAAAAATATAATACTGAAAATACAATTAATCTTTTGAAATGATGTAATTTCCAAATGTGTTAAAAAGTTAGATATGCAAATAAAAAAGGTACAGTAAAACAATAAAAGTGAAGCTTTTACAATCTTAATTAGGACAGACCTAACAAAAAGGTCAACTACTGATAGCCTAATGAAAGCATAAACTTACTAAACAAAATATTAAAGTGGTCATGATAAAACAAACAACTATCTAATTTTTAATATAGCTAAACAATAAATAAAATGTACATGAAGACAAAAAGGCTTCTGAAAACAAAATTTTTTAAATCTCATTACAGACAAAGGGGGAAAGACTGAGTATGTCACACATATAATAAATTATAAAATGGAAAGCAATATTGAAACTATTATAGCACCAACCTATGTACCAAATATCATCTATTCACTATAACAAGAATGAAGAAACAGCCCAAATGTCCATAGACAAATGGATGGATTGAGAAATTTTGGTATATTCACACAATAGAATACTATAAAGCCCTCTGGAGCAACAGTTTTGAAAAATACTGTATAACATGTGCAAGTCTAGAAAGTATTATACTGAGTGAATTAACTCTGAACTAACACAATACTGTATAAGATCATTGTTATAAGCACAGAAGGATAACTAGTAAGAAATGTGTACCTGTTCAAAGAGGAAAGAATGAGTGGTCAGCTGTAGGGGGGGGAGGAAACTATGGGGTCACAGAGTTTGGTGGGTGGAAATAGGGGATGAAGGAATTAGGAAGGATCCAGTAGGAATCTTATAAGATAGTGTAATAATGGGCATAGATCAATGGTAATTAATTTTATAAGGCACAATTCATGGGAATGATCAAATGAAACAAAGTGTCAATGAAAATAGAAATTAAAAAACAAAATTTAAAATTATTATCTTAAAATATTTTATCAAATAAACTTTGACTGCTAGGCATTTAATCGCATGAGAGGAGATTGCCCATCCTTCTCTCGCAGAGCATCTGGTAACCTCGAACTGCATGCCTTTGGGATTGCAGAACAGCTTCTTGCCACTCGGCCACCAGAGCTCAATAAATAATTAAACGTACTTGATTCCAGCTGTTTATTCCATTCTGTAACTTAAAATAATTTTGCTTACTCGCTAATATGCGCTCTCGATTTTTGGCAATTATTTCTTTTAGAGATCTTTGAGGTATTTTCTTGCTGCCATGTATGGTTGTTGTGGCAAGTCTTTTCAGTTTCCAGTGGGTCCAAAAGCCCTTTGGAGGTTTTAGGCCTGTTAATAGAAAACATGCATGTAGAAAAATTAAGAATCGGAAAAATTACTTTTGTCTAAGCACATTTATTACTATTCTGTTTCAATTTCCAAAGGCTGGAGCATTGTCAGCCTCGTCAGAGAAAGCAGACGACGCTCAACAAGATGAACTGACACAATGACTATAACAACAGATCTGTTGTACCTTGATAGGGTGACTATGAGTTTGAGTCAACTTGACGGCATCTAAACAACTGTAACAGAAATTACTAAAGGGAATTATAAAAGAGTGGAAACTCAATAGCATCTTCTGACTAGGTACATCTGTAATTGTTGTTGTTGTTGTTGTTATGTGCTGTCGAGTCGTTTGTGACTCATAGCGACCCTATGTACAACAGCCCTAAACCCTGCTCTATCCTGTGCCAATTGCACTGCCTCGGACACACCCATCCCTATTACCCCAGTCACTGAATCAATCCACCTCATAGAGGATCTTCCCCTCCTGCGCGGTCCCTCCACCCTCCCAAGCATGATGTCCCTCTCCAAGGACCTGTATCTCTTTACAACATGTCCAAAGTATGTCAGATGAAGCCGCTGAATCCTTGCCTCCAAGGAGTAGCCTGGTTTAACCCTCTCCAGAATAAATCTGTTTGTTTTCTTGGCAGTCCAGGGTACATTCAATAGTCCTCTCCAGCACCACAGCTCAAAGGCATCAATTCTCCTTCTATGCTCCCTAGTCATTGTCCA
>NW_006399914.1:4967577-4977447 GCF_000299155.1 Elephantulus edwardii
GAGTTCGCCCCTTTTGATTTTCTGACTCAAGCTCTCTGCACATTTCATTATAGTATCTTGCTATGTCGTCCTGGGCTGCCTTTTGAAATTTTCTGATTTCTTGGTTACTTCCTTTAGCTTTGGCTTCTCGGTGCTCTAATGCAATACTCAGAGTCTCCTCTGACATCCATCTTGGTCTTGTCTTCTTTTTCAGCCTTTTTAATGATCTTTTGCATTCTTCATGGACGATTTTCTTGATATCCTCCCAGAACTCATTTGGTCTACGCTCATTGGTTCTCAAGGTCTCAAATCTGTTCTTGAGATGGTTTTGAAATTCAAGCAGGACAGAAGTATTAAGGAATTAAAATACATGTTGTGCTGGGAAAATATATTGTCAAGGACCAGTCTAACATTCTAAAGAGCAAGGATGTCAGCTTAAAGATTAAGGTGCAGCTGATCAAAGCCATGATATTTTCAGATTGCTTTTTATGCATCTGAAACTTGGGCATTGAATAAGGTAGACTGAAGAATAATCAATGTCTTTTAATTCTGGTGTTGAATAAGGGTATTTACTATTCCATGGACTGTCAAAATAACAAATCTGGTTTGAAGGAAAGGCAACCGGGGTGCTCCTTAGAGGTGAAGATGGTAAAATTTTAAATTACTTACTTTGGAAATATTCTTAGGAGGAACTAGTCTTTAGAGATAGATGCAATGCTCTCCTGATAGAGAAAGTATAGGTAGAGGGTAAATGAAAGAGAGAAACCATTAACAAGATGGATTGATGCACTGACTACCACAATGGGCTTGAATATAACAGAGATTGTGAGGATGGTGCTGGAAGAGGTAAAGTTCATGTCTATTGTTCACAGGGTCCCTATTAGCCCTAATTGACTTAATGGCACCCAACAATGACAGCGTTTCTCTTTCTCCCAAGGAGCTCCTGATGTGTTTAAACAACAGGAGAGGAATAGCCTTTGGGCTAGTAGCATAGTCCCTTACAGACCAGACCATCAGAACTCAATTATACATGTACTTAAAGAATATCTTTTCTTTAAAAGCATTCTGATTATTCCCTGTTCACAATAGTTAAAAGGTAGAAGCAACTAAAATGTCCATCAACAAATAAGTAAACAAAATGTGATGTATACATAAAACAGAACATTATTAAGTCAACTAGTTCACTGAGGCTGAGTTGGTTCTAACACATGGTGACCATTTAGCAGGTTTCTGAGGCTGTAATTCTTAACAGGAGACTGCTCCTCTTTTTCCAAGGAACTACTGGTGAATTCAAATTGTTGGAAATACTGCAATTTTCTACAAACTAAAATAGAATATTACCCAACCATAAAAAGCAATGACATCCTGAAAAGTGCTGCAACATGGATGAACCTTGAAAATATAGTGACTTAAATGAGTCAGTCACACAAGAACAAATACTACGTGATCTCATTTAGTGGCTGGTGGTTCTGGTGGTCTAGTGAGTAGGGAGTCGTTTTGTCAACTCAAAGGCAGGTGGTTCAAATCCACCAGCTGCTCCATGGAAGAGAGATGATGCCATATACAGCCTCTGACACATGCTGGAGGGTCTGTTAGGATTTCCTTCTGACTTGATGGCAATGAGTTTGAGTTTTTATATCAAACAGGCAAATACAGAGAGATTAAAATCTATAAGTAATTACCAAAGGAAGGAGGGAGAGGGAAAAGAAATATCCATGCTTAAAGGACACTGCACTTCTCTTAATGGTGGTGGAATAACTTGGATAAGGGACATGGTTGCATCACATGACAAGCCTGATCCTAGTCATTTTAGTGTATAGGAAACTGTTGTTGAATTGGCATCAGTTTTATTATATGTAATTTTATCACAATAAAACACAAAATAGTTGACCCCTATCTTGTAAATATTTATTTACATAGATATTCATGATCTGTTTTTATATGAAGAATAATTTTGCTTTTTATGTTGGATTATATACATGCATAAAACCAACCCATTGCTATTGAGTCAATTCTGATTCATGGGGGCCCTCCACTGGTTTCTAAAATTGTAAATTTTAGAGGAAATAGATTGCCTCATCTTCCTTTTAGGGAACAGGTAACTGAGTTGAACCACTGACTTTTTGATTAGCAGCTCTACATGTAACCCACTAAGTCACCAATTTTCCTGCATACATATATAGCTGTTGCCTAAATAGTAACACATTTGTATCTGGAGTATAGATGATTATTACTTTTAAAACTTTTATTATCTAGAAGCTGAACTATAGTAAGAAGAATGTGGCATCAGAATTGGAGGAGACTTATCGACAGCTAACCTTACTTTAAGAAATTAAAGAAGACATGAAGTACTTACTGCAAAAGACTACAGGCTTCAGTGTGGGTTATATTTCAACATTGAAACAAAAATACTCACCACCAGATCAAGAGGCAACATCAAGATGGAGAAAAGATTGAAATTGTCAACTATTTCATTTTACTTGGGTTCACAATCAATATTCATGATAACAGCAGTCAAGAAGTTAAAAGATGTTTTGCATTGGAGAAATCTACTGTCAAGGAACTCTCTAAAGTGCTTAAGAGTAATGATGACAGTTTAAAAACTTAGGTGCACCTTATACAAGTCATGGTCTTTTCAGTTACCTCTTATGCATCTGAAAGTTGGCCAATGAATGGGAAGACCAAAGATGCCTTTGGATTGTGGTGACAGAAAAAAGTATAGACTATACCATAGACTACCAAAAGAATAAAAAAATGTCTTGAAGTAAGGATAAGCAGAGTGCTCCTAAAGATGCAAGGATTGTGAAATGTCGTCTCTCTTATTTTTAAAAAGAACCAGTACTTGGGCATGTTTTCAGGAGAGAGAGAAAGGCAGAGGATCAATAAAAGAGGTAGATCTTCAATGAAACTGAATGATGTAGTGACTATCAAAATGGACTTGAGCATGACAGAGATTGAAAATGGTGCAAGATAGGGCGAGGTTAAATGATTATTTCTAGGGCCACTATGAGTCTTGCTTGACTCAACAGTATCTAATAACAATAACAATATATCTCCTTTTAAAAATAATGTTTATGAATCAATTACATACTTTTCACAGATTGAGTACGTATCATTTTAGCTAGACCATGATTTCCAATATTTTGTGAAGTTGAATCCCATTTTGTAATCTGCTTCTATTTTGTTATATGGTATATGCTAAACGCTATATAAATCCTTGCCTCTGTATCTAAATGAGGCAAGATCAATGTAGGAAGTGTTTTGGGTCACAATTTTACAAGGAAGTGTAATTCAAGTTATGCCCTTATTCAATTTAAACCTTCACTTAAAGGGCAGGAGCTCTGGTGGCCAAGTAGTGAGAAGTTGTGCTACAATCTCCTAAGCACATGGTTCAAATTCACCAGCTGCTTCACAGCAGATGGATAGGCAATATCCTCTCGTGTGATTTACTACCTGTGAAAACCAGCTAGAGGGGCAGCTAAGGGTCAGTTCTGATGTGATGTCACACAACAACAACAGTTAAGTCCCCCCTTTATTCAATACTTTTTATATTCCAAGAGAAAAAAGGAGGGAAAGACAGTAGAGAGGAAGGAGAGACCTCACTACTACCCAAATAGGTGCTTTCTATGCTGACCCTACTGTTCTGTTACAAAAGCATTAGATAACGAAATGGCATTAAAAAACAGTAAAAATAAATTTTAAATGATTAACTTGTGTTACTTTTAATCTATGGAGGATTGAACTTAGCCACTCAGCAATAAGCATGAGAATAATATAAATTCCACTACATAGTTCATATGGTTGTTGTGTGGATCAATAGAAATGTTTAAGAATTCAGTAAATGGAACTGCATTGCATACATGTGAACTAGGATCATTACTACCAGACACTGATAGACATAAAATAACCAGTATTTTCTTAGTAATGAATGCTCAACGAGGATGCTTTGTTATATTGGACTATGAAATGAGAAGTTTCTAAATAATTTTAGATATACATAACAATTAATCAAACAAATCTGTATAAACCTTCAGATTGATTCACTAGAGTGCTCCTTTCCAGTATATTTTAGATGTTTTTTTCCTCCTTTATTTTTCTACTTTTCCTCTGTGATTCACAATTTCAGTTCATCTCTACTTTTGACAAATATCCTAGACAAACATTTCCATCTGCATCTTCTATAACTGACTGTTCTAAGGAGTATCTCCCTGCTGTTACTCTTTCCTATATAAGCATGCTTCTGTGTGACTGAAATTTGAGCTATAGGGATGAGTTCAGTTCCAGGCTCAAAGGCTTACTAAAGTAGGTAATCTTGGAGGCTCCCCCGAATATGAGATTGAAGTTTGTATGATCCATTAGTCCTTTGGACTAATTTTTTCCAATTGTCTGTGATTTTATTTTCTCTTCTTTGTTCTGGATGAGTAAGATGGTCACTTGCAAACATTTTAGATTCCAGTCACTACTTACCACAAAGTAAGATATAGTTTTTGTTGATATGCTAGTTAACTTTAATGTTCCTTTGAATATAGTACTGACACCATAGGACTGGCAACTCATGCCCTCAGAGTGTTTGGTTATGATTAAGAAACTTAGATGATTTTGTTACCTGTTGGCTTGTGTGTGTGTGTGTGTGTGTGTGTGTGTGTGTGTATTACATTAAAATGCATGCAGAACTATAATCTAATAAACCAATATATGAACATGAGTATATTCCCTTTCACCTATCCATATCTCTTCATCCTACCTGTCTGTCCAGTTGTAGATTAATCTGGTAGTGTAGTGGTAAAAAGATGTGCTGCCAACCCACAGAGGGAGGTCTGAATCTACCCTTGGGAGAAAGATGGACAATTTCCTCCCATGTGATGTGGAGCCTCTGAAATCCTTCTGGATAGCCAGCCATGAGTTAGTTCCAACTCAATGACACAAAACAACATGACTGATAGTGAAGTATATGCAATGTTTAGGAAGCTCTGGTGGCCTAGTGGAAAGAACCTGTGCTGTAATCTCAAAGACACATGGTTTGCGGCCACCAGCTGCTCTGTGAAAGGATGGGCAATCTCCTCCTATTCAACTGTCTCTGAACACTTTCCAGAAGGAAGCTCTGGGTTGGTTCTGACTCTACAGTAAACAACAACAGCTCCTAGTGACAGGAATTCTGGATTAAATGGCATTTCTATGCCCACTTTTTTCTTCCTTTTTTTAAAACAGTGATTTAAACAAAAATGTACAGAAAAGTTGAGTTTTCATTCATTCATTCATTGTTGTACATTTTTCTCTTTACCTTCCCTCAGTTCACTATTTTCTTTTTTTACAATAGTTATTCCTTGTGATCCAATTTTCTCCCTCAGCCCCTGACACTTCCCCCAGTCCACTTTGCAATGCACCTTTTATTCTGGACTGTTGTCATACAAATAATTCCTAATAATATATTTCTTTTAATATTTCTTTCAAATCATCTGTTCCAAGGCATTGCTCATTATCTATCCCTTCTTTTCCTAGTTTTCCTCAACCTGCCCAAGTCAGTCCTATTTTATAATAGTGATATTATTCAGTATTTTTGTCCTTTTAAGACTGAGATATTTCACTCAGCATATATTCAACTTTTTAAGGACTATCAAATTTCTTTCTGCAGTGGTTGCAGAATTTTATCCACAGTGTATCTCTCTAAACTTTTGTTAAATTTATAATCTACTTCAGTTAATTTTTATGTAGAATAAGTCTATAGATCAAAGCTTGTTTGTAGCTGTTCCATGACAATTATTTGAAAATACAGTTCTTTTTCCATTTTAGAACAATCTCAATAATTATGTTTTCAAATATTTCTTCTGCTTTCTACCTCTGCTGACATAGTTTATAGGAAGCCAAGCTACTAACTCAAATAGTAGCCTCTTTAGCCAGTTAAAAACCACCTGCAACTCCTTGGGAAACAAGTAATCAACCTGAGAAAACCCACTAAAGGGTCAGCTCTGAGTTGTTCTGATTTGATCGTACTGAGGGTTTTTTTAGTTATTTTATTGTTTTTATTCTTATTCTAGTTTATTTACAAAATTAGAATACATTGTTTTCCAGACCAGCTTCTTCCAATTTCCCTCACCTTACCCATCAAATCATACAATCCCATCTCTGTCATCTACTTGTGTGTTCAATTATATACATGAGACTGATGTCTTCTGAATTTTAAATTCCTCGCATTGTGTTTTAATTTGGATAATTAATTTCTAGTGACCTCTTAAAATTGGTGAATAAGTTAATTTCTAGTGACCTCTTAAAATTAGTGACTTAATTATTTTACTGGCTGAAGTCTATTTGACAATTCCATGATGGTCTTTTTCACGTACGATACGGCATTTTCTTGCAGCTGGCTTCTTTGTACAAATTGACAAAATCTATCTAAAATCATTTAGGATAGCAAAGGGCACGAAATAGCCAAAACATTCTTGAAAAAGGACAAATTTGTATGACTCATATCCTCAAGTTCAAAACATAAAATAAAGCTATAGTAATCAAAACTGTCTAGTTCTGGCATAGTGATAAGACAAATAGACAAAGAGAGAAGAATCAACAGTCCAGAAATTAACCTACAAAAATAGATCTACAGTTAGTTAACCTTTGACAAAGGTGCTAAGACTATGCAATATGGAAAGAATTATATCTTCAATAAATAGTGCTGGGACTACTGAATCTCCATCCTTGAAAGCATGAAGTTGGGCTTAAACCTCCTATCATCTAGAAAATTAATTATTCTTTCTTTGGTAAATTTCTCTGGTTTCATCACCTCTTTTTCTTTGGTATTTTTGTATGGATGCTGGGCTTATTCACTTTTTGGTTTTTACTTAGATTTCTGTATTTGTTCATGCATAAACGAATGTTTACATGCATAAAGGTACAGCTGTTTTTTAGTCTTTGTTCTACAAGAACTTCCTCAAAATATAAAAACTTTCTGAGAAATTACTTTGTTATTAATTCCATGAGTAATTTCAAGAATCTCAATGTTATTAAGTCAGTCAACTCACAGCAGACCCTTCAGTGAGTTTATTGAGATGAGGAGATTGTCCATCTGCCTCCTGTGCAGCTAGTAGATTCAAACTGACTGCCTTTCAGTTAGCAGTGGACGAGGCTAGTACTTAGATTTGAAAAGACACAATGATTAAAGAAACAAATTTCCTTTGCTCAAAGAGCAATTGTAAAGGAAGAACTACAAAATAGCTTCTGATTGATGTGAGATGCTTCAAGCTGTGATTCATAGTGAACCTCTGAACAATAGCTCAGAAGTGTGCCCTACCCTACCCTACCCTACCTTAACCTATCCTCGTTACCTCTGCCATGCTTACACCCATTATTACAGTCACTGTGTCAATCCATCACCTTCTTTTTGCTGACTCTCTACCTTTCCCCACATGATGTCTTTTCCAGTGACTGACCTCTCCTGACAACGAAGTATGTGAGATTAAGTTTCACCATATTTGCCTCTATAAAGCATGCTGGTTGTATTTCCTCCGAGATAGACTTGTTTGCTTTGAGGGCAGTCAATGGGATATTCAGGACTCTTCGCCAACACAACTCAAAGGCATACATAGCTACTCCATAGTAATACAGCAATTAAAAAAAAATTACCAGGGTTAGCATTCCAGGAATATGAAATTATGTCATTTCTTTAACCTTTAACTTAAAAGTGTCATAATCTCTAAGGAGCCCTGGTGACATATTAGTTAAGTTACTAACTAAAAATCTGTTGGTTCACACCTATTGAGTGATTCCATGGGAGATTGCAACCAATTCAAATCACTGTCATTCAGCCAGTTTCGATTCACAGCACTCCTCCATCAGGTTTCCAAGGTTATAAATAGAAATGGGAAGGGATTGCCAATCTTCCTTCCAAAAACCACTGCTAGATGTAAATCCAAAGTGATACACAACTTTGGGTTAGCAGCCACATTGCTACAGATTATGCCACCAGACAGCTCTAAAGACCTGGTGATCTGCAAAGACTACAGTCAAGAAATCCCTGCTAGGTAATTCTACTCTACTCTAGAGGGAGCTTTATTGAGGTTGGGATTGGCAACAGCACATCACAAAAACAACAGTAACAAATGCCTATATCCTACCTAACTACTATAGTATTTATTTTCAGTCTTTCAAGCCTACAACTCTAATCTCCAAAACCACAATAATTAAAAAAAAAAAAAACACAACAAAACACTAAACCCAAAGTTTCACCCAATACTGATTTCCATAAGTAAATGTTAAATACACATTTTAAGACATTTTTTGCATGGTGATCCAGTTTTCTACAATAATTGTAGCACCTATAAAAATCATTAAGCCTCTAGAGTTTTAGGAGAGTTATAATGTCGTATCTTTATTTAGGTTTAACAAAATTCCAGAAATAAAGAACAGTTATTGTTGTTGTAAAGCCTATATATTGGCAGACTTTATGAAACAATACGCTAACAACTTTTTCAGCTGAAAACAAAATAGTTACTCTTTACTATTGTTAATAGCTATTATTGTTACTGTTGCTAGGGGTTGTTGGTCTTAGTATGACTCATAGTGATCCTATGATCCACAGACGGAAACCTTGCCCGTCCTGTGCCACCCCCTCGATCCTGCCACACTCAAGCCCATGTGCTGCAGCCACTGCGACTATTCATCTCGTTGAGGGTCTCTGTCTTTTTCACTGAGCTTCTACTTTTTTTAATATAAATACTGGTTTATTTACAAATTAATAAAGTTCATATACATTGTTTTTCATACTGGATATTTTCCCTTTCTTTTACCCATCCTACTTTTTTCAGAATGATGTATTTTTGTAAGGACATGTTAAAATATATGAAATAAAATTTTACCATCCTTGATGTTATCAAGCATCCTGGTTTCACTATCTCTAGGCAAAATTTACCTTTTTATTTTTTTTTACTGAAGAATAGCACAATCCAAAAGTTTCAGATACTAAAATAATGGCTAATACTTAAGTGATAAAATGCATATGAACTTTGTAAGTAAATCTGTGTAGAATAAAAATTTTATTTGGAAAAAGAAAACCATACCTGACAACCAAAGATAAATATTATTGCCTAGATCCTCTTTAAATTCATCATTAAAGAGGTCACTGGATTCTGGAAATGCTTCCTGAAATGTTGCATAGATACATTGTGCCAAACAATCAGGATACACCTGTCCAAAACAGTTACAGTAGAAAGTTTTTATATGTAATATTTCAACTATTAAAAAAATTAAGTTTCATAATGCATATTTTCATTTTAGAGCTTGTTTTGTTAAGTTTGCTTAAACAAAAATAGGCCTCTAGAGCTCCAGAAAAGGGAAGAAAAGTATAGATAAACGTAAAACGGTAAGACTGTACACAGAACAAATCAAATGTATTCAAATGAATAATGTTGTTGTTGTTGTTAAGTGCCGTCGAGTCGCCTGCGACTCATAGCCACCCTATGTACAACAGCCCTAAACTCTGCTCTGTCCTGTGCCAATCTCACTGTCTCTGACACACCGATCTGGATTATCCCAGCTACTGAATCAATCCACCTCACAGAGGGCCTACCCCTCCTGCACTGCCCCTCTACCCTCCCAAGTATGACGTCTTCTCCAAGGACCGGTCTCTCCTTACAACATGGCCAAAGTATGTTAGACGGAGCCTCAGAATCCTTGCCTCCAAGGAGCCATCCGGGTTAACCCTTTCCAGGACAAATCTGTTTGTTCTCCTTCTATCCTCCTTGGTCATTGTCCAACTCTCTGATGCAAAACAAGTGACTGCTAAGACATGGCCTATATCAGACGTACCTTAGTCTCCAGAGAGACACCATTGCTCTTCAGTACTTTGGAGAGGTCCCTAACAGCAGACTTTCCCATGGCAATGCGCCTTTTAATTTCCTGGCT
>NW_006399914.1:4978422-4980272 GCF_000299155.1 Elephantulus edwardii
TTCATGAAATTCTTCTGTGTCTTCCAATTCCTTTTTATACAGTGACTCAGTATATTCTTTCTATCTTCTTTTAATACTTCCTGGATCATTTAACATTCTGCCGAAAGCATCCTTGATTATAGCAACTCGAGGTTTGAATTTTTCAGTTCCTTGAGCTTAAGATACGCTGAGCGAGTTCAGCCCTTTTGATTTTCTGACTCTAACTCCTTGCACATTTCGTGGTAATATTTTGCTTTGTCATACCTTTACCATTAAAGAAAATCTACAAAAGTTTTAAAGAAGATATTCTAATGGTAACGAGAAAGAAAGCACAACTTTTTACATACTATCATTATTTTTTCAATTTAAACCAGTTTTGCTTTGCAAAAAGATATACTCATGTCTTAAACTATTATTTCATTTGTTGTAAAATAATTAGCATAATGTGTTAATGTCTATAAGTTTACCTGTAAGAATGAATCTTTTTGACGTAATGGTATGCTCAGGAAGAGTGTCACATAACTTTCTGAAATTCTATCAAACAAGCAACCTTGACTTTCTTTGTCAGGCTTAAAAAAGAAAATATACATGAAATTATAAGTATCACAATTTATAATTAGAATTTGTTCCCTTAATATCAGTAATTTTATATCTTTTTACATGGAGATTATTTCGCATCATGCTGATCAGAATTTAAAAGATGGCTCAGCTTGTCACAAGCTATAATCACTCTGAACAATTAAGTCCTCATTGCCTCATCTGAAAAACACACATTTCAATTATATGTGTATCTATACCCTTAAAACAGTCTGTTGCTGCTAAGTGCCATTGAGTATGACTCATAGTGACCCTATGAACAACAGATCTGAGTCTTGTTTTATCCTGTGCCGTTCTCATCAGCTCTGACAGGTTTGAGCCCATAGCTGCATCATCTTGTTGAAGGTCTTCTTCTCTTTTGCTGAACCTTGACCTTTCCAAGCACGATGTCCCTCGCCAAGAAATCGTCTCTCCTACCAACATGCCCAAAGTACATGAGATGAAGCTTCACCACTCTTGCCTCGAAGAAGCATTTTGGATGAACTTTTTCAAAGATATATCTGTTTGGTTTTTTGCCATCTATGGTATATCCAGTATCATACTTCTCCAACACCATAATCAAAGGCATCAATTTTTCCTCTGTCATCTTTACTTACTGTCCAGCTCTCAGAGGTGTAACAATTGATAAAAGTCTGGCCTGAATCAGGTACACTTTTGTATTCAAACTAATATCATTGCTCCACAGAACTTTGGAGAGACCTTTGACAGCAGAAGTATCCAATGAGATATGTCTCCTGATCGCCTGATTGCTAGTATCAATAGTGTTGATTATGAAACCAAATGAGAAAAATCCTTGACAATTTCAATCTTTTCTCCATCTATCATGATGTTCCTTATCGGTCCAGTAATGACAATATTTTGTTTAAAAAAAGTTTAGGAAAAATATATTAAGACAAGGGGTATGCTTTGTTTGATTTTGCATTTCAAACCTTTTGCAGAGTACCTGGCAACAGAGCACTCAGATGTTGATGTATTAATAAAAGTTCTTGAATAGTAGTTGGAGGTTTAATCATAGGGTTGCACAATTTGATGGGTGGAGGGAGAGATGGGTAAAGGACATAAGAAAGATTTGGTGTGAGAACAAGACATATGAAATTTTTAAGTAAACTAGTATAAAATTTTTATTTAAAAAAATAGGCATGTTGTTGTTGTTGTTGTTATGTGCCGTCGAGTAGTTTGAGACTCATAGCGACCTTATGTACAACAGCCCTAAACCGTGCTCTATCCTGTGCCAATCTCATTGCTTCTGACACACCCATCCTGATTACCCCAGT
>NW_006399914.1:4981232-4986994 GCF_000299155.1 Elephantulus edwardii
AGATAGACATTCTTCTGGTATTCTCTGCTTTCAGCTAAGATCCATCTAACATCAGCTACAATATCCCTAGTACCACGACCCCTTCTAAACCCAGACTGGACTTCTGGCAGTTCTCTGCTGATGGATGTACTGTTCCAGTAGTTTGGATAATCTTCAGTAGAATCTTGCTTGCATGTGAAGTCAATGATATTGTTCTGTAATTAATTCTATATAATACATTGTCTATGAATGAGTGTATGAAACACAATGTAAATGAAACTGTGTAAAACACAATGTACATGAATGAAACACAACACATATCCACTATTGTATGCAAACCAATAAAAAAGGAAAAAAGAAAATATTCATATATTTTTAAAAGGAAATTATGATGTAGTATTACTTTCTACTGGTGTATAACCATTCCAACACTTTCATTATAGTAATTTTTTTCTTCATTATAGGAAGTTAGTAAAGCAATTCTGGGATGTGACATTTATAGCCAGAATTGGTGAAATTATATCATGCTATTTAAACTGGAAATAAAGTAAATGTATTGTAAAAGAGAAAAGCTGTACGCCCAAAATGTTCTTTTCAGTAGGTATTGTTGAGCCAGTTCTAACTCACAGTGACCCTGTGTACAACACACTGAAACCTTACTTGATCCTGCACCACCCTCTTGTGTGCTACAGCTCAGGGTTGCAGTCACTGTGTCGATTCATTTTTTTGAGTGTCTTCCTCTCTCTTGTTGATCTTCTACTTTCCCACACGACATACTTCTCCACAGACTGCACCCTCTTGATAATATGCCTAAACTATGTGAAATGAAGCCTGGCCATCCTTTGCCTCTAAGAAGCATCCTGACTGGTCTTCATCCAACCAACTCAGATTTGTTTGTTCTCTAGGCAGTCTATGCAATTTTCAATAATCTTTGCTGACACTACAGTTCAAAGGTGTCCATCCCTCTTTAGTTTACCTTGTTCAACTTTTATATGCATATCAAACAGCTTGGGTCAGCCATGCCTTGGTCTTTAAAATTACATCCTTGCTCTTTTGTACTTTAAAGAAGTCCTTGATTTGTCAGTATTTCTTTTTCATATTGGTTTACATAAAATAATTAATTTACATTGTGTTTCATTCAGGTACATTGTGTTTTGTACAGTCTTTCCTTTGTATTTCACACATTCATATACATTGGATTTCATATAATAACTATCTATGCCTATTATCACCCCACATTTTCTAGTTTTCATTGAATTTTTCGTATCTCTTCACTGTTCCCATCTACCCACTAAACTCTACCAGCCTAATAATGTCCACTCTTCCCCTTGCAATATGTCTTTTGATTACTTAACTGTTCCTTCCATGAATGTTGATTGTGTATTCAAATAAAACTAAATCCTTGACAAGATCAATATTTCTCCATTGATTATGATATTGTCAATTTGTCTAGTCCTCATGATTTTTTTGGTTTTTTTTTATGTTGAGGTGTAATCTATTGTAAAGGTGACAGTCTTTGATCTTCAGTAAGTGCTTTAAGTCCTCTTTACTTTCAGCAAGCAAGGTTGTGTCCTCTGCATAATGCAGGTTGTTTCTAAGCCTTCCTCTAAACCTGCACAGAAACCTCTAGGATGTATCATTAGATTAATATTAATATTAATCAACTGTTGTTGTTGTTGTTGTTGTTGTTGTTAGGTGCCTTTGAGTAGAGTACAACTCATATTGACACTATGAAGAAGAGATCTGAACCCTGTTCTATCCTGTACCATCCTCACACATCATGACACTCAAGAGCCCACTGCGGCAGTCACTGCATCAACCCACCTGGTCAAGTGTCTTTCTCTCCATTGCCAACCCTTCACCCTTCCTAGCATCATGTCCTTCTCCAGTGAATAGTACCTCTGAACAACATGCCCAAAGTATCTGAGGCAAAGCCTCCTCATTGTTCTTGCCTTCAAAGACCACACTGGCTGCACTCTCTCCAAGACATATTTGGGGTTGTTTTTTTTTTTTTTAATGTCCATGGAATGTTCAGTGCTCTTCCCCAACACTACAGTTTAAAAGCATCAGTTCTTTCTCATCCTTATTCATTGTACAGCTCTCAGGTGCATAGCAAATGATCAGAAAGACTATAGCCTAAATCAGATGCATCTTAGTCTTCAAACTATGTCATTACTCCTCAATAATGTGGGTAGGTCCTTAAATGCAGATTTTCCCAGTGTAATACCTCTCCTTATTTCTTGACTGCTGGTACTAAGGGTGTTAATTGTGGATCTAAGAAAGACAAAGTTGTTGATGGTTTCAATCTCTTCTCCACCCATCATGATGTTGCCTATTGGTCCATTTGCAAGAATCTTTGTTTTCTTGACATTGAGATGCAGTGCATACCGAAGGTTGTATTCCTTGATCTTCTGCAACAAGTGCTTCAAGTCCTCCTCATTTTCAGCAAGCAAGGCTGTGCCATCTGCATAACGCAGATTATTGATGAGTTTCCCTTCAATCCTAATGCTACATTCATAGAGTCCACTTTCTTGAATAATTTGCTCAGTATATAGACTGAATAGGGTAGTTTCCCCTGCTCTATTCACACAGCAGTTTCCTGGTTCAGGTATATGTTTTGCATGAGCACAATTAAGTGCTCTGGGACTCCCATCTTTCTCAATGGCACCTAAAACTTGTTATGATCCACACAGTCAAATGCCTTTGCATAGCCAATAAAACACAAACAGACATTTTTACGGTAGTCTTTACTTTCAGCCAGGACCATCTGACATCAGGAACGATGGCCCTGGTGCCACATCCTCTTCTAAATCCTGCTTAAACTTCTCATAGTTCTCTACCTATAGTACTGTTCCAGCTGCTTTAGATTTGAGGCTCATTGTTCAAGTAAGTTTAGGTAAATACAATATTTGCCTATTTAAAATACTGTGTAGAGAATTAATATGGTAATTTTTGTAAATTTGTTGTATATTTGGGAGAATGTATCTCAAATTTGTTACTTACAAATTCATTATATTGAGCTTGTTATTTCAAACTTTTTATATCCTTTAGGGAGCTCTGGTGGCCTATTAAAAGGAATTATTCTTCCATCCCAAAATTACACTGTTCTAAGCCATCAGCTGTTCTGTGGAAGAAAGATGATCAGTATCTTTGTGTGTGCTTTATAGCCTCTGAAAACCAGCAGGAGAGTCAGTTATGAGTCAGTTCCAACTCTATGGCATTGAGTTTGAGGTTATTCTAAAATGCTTAATTTTTTTTTTGTTTGTTCACTATCACATAGTGGGAGACCTATGCTAAAGATTAATTTTTATGGTTTTTGTTATACATTGTTGCACCGAAACAGACTTACAGCTGTCTCTAGAGAGTTTTAAGAATCTGTGAATCACACAGTAGGAAATAACCCATCTTTCTTCTGCAGAGCAGCTTGTGGATTAGAACCATGTGCCTTCGGGTTGGCGGTGCAATTCCTTGGGTTACCAGTTCTCTTCATGGGTCTTTTTCAGTTTTGCTCTCTATACTATCGGGCTGTGTTTTAGGTGCATGCAAAGTTAGAATTAAATGTTTTTTTTTAAATTATGGTTATCTGTTTCATAATTATGACCAATTCAATTTTTATAATTATATAGTTCCCTTTTCTTCTATCAATTTCACCAGTTATTATGCAGTTAATATCTGCTTCGCAAATCCTTCTCTGCACTTTTACTTAGACTGTTGTTGTTATGTGCTGTTGAGTCGCCTGTGACTCATAGCAACCTTATATACAACAGCCCTAAACCTTGCTCTATCTTGTGCCAATCTCACTGTCTCTGACACATCTACCCCAATTACCCCAGTTACTGAATCAATGCACCTCATAGAGGGTCTTCCCCTCCTGTGTTGTCCCTCCACCCTCCCAAGCATGATGTCCCTCTCCTAGGACTGGTCCCTCCTTACAACGTGTCCAAAGTATGTCAGACAAAGCCTCAGAATCCTTGCCTCCAAGGAGCAGCTTGGTTTAACCTTCTCCAGAATGAACCTGTTTGCTTTCTTAGCAGTTCATGGTACATTCAATACTCTTCTCCAGCACCACAGCTTAAAGGCTTCAATTCTTCTTCTCTCCTCCCTAGTCATTGTCCAGCTCTCTAACTCATAGCAAGTGATTTCAAAGACCATGGCCTGTATCAGGCACACCTTAGTCTCCAGAGTGACACCGTTGCTCTTCAGTACCCTGGAGAGGTCCCTAACAGCAGATTTTCCCATTGTAATACGTATTTTCATTTCCAGGCTGCTGGTGCTAAGAGTGTTGACTGTGGAGCCAAGCAACTAAAGCTGTGAACAATCTCAATTTCATCACCATCCATCCTGATGCTGCCAATTGGCTCAGTGGTGAGAATCTTTGTCTTCTTGGTATTGAGCCTCAATCCATATGGAAGGCTGCAGTCAACCTTCTGCAGCAAATGCTTCAGGTCCTCCTCAGTTTCAGCCACCAGGGCTGTGTCATCTGCATAATGCAGATTGTGAATGGATATTCCACCAATCCTGATGCCACACTTCTCATAGAGCCCAGCCTCTCGGATAATTTGTTCTGCATACAGGTTGAAAAGGTACAGAGATAGAACACATCCCTGGTGTACACCCTTCCCAATTTTGAGCCATGCAGTGTTTCCTTGCGACTGCCTCTTGGTCCAAGTATAGGTTTCGCATTAGCCGGATCAGGTGTATTTGACTATCTCTACTATCTCCTTTTGTGCTTTCTAAGAAGTACCACCAAAGTACTTTTTAGAGGCAATGAAGGACTTCATGCTTGGGAAAAAGTAGGTGGTCAATGAAAAAGAGGAAGATTCTCAAGGAGCTGAATTTACACAGTGACTTCAATAGTGGGTCTTAGCAGAGATTGTGAGGATGGTGCAAGGATAGAATAGCATTTCAATCTGTTATCTCTCTGTCTCTGTGTCTCTCTCTGTCTCTATCTCTATCTCTACCTCTCTATCTACCTATATCAGCAAGGAGATGGAGCCCACCGAATGGTACCTAACAACAAGAACATTTGCCTCATCTTTTCTCTTCTGACTTTTCCTCCCTTGATTAACTTCTGGTCTTTTGAAAGTTATACATTCTTTCATTATTCTTTAATTGTAACTCTAGAAACTTGACTTGCAAAATACCGAACTGTACTCTCCCATTTCGTTATGAATGGTTTGTCCTTTTCTGAACTTTATGATACAGCTTTCCTTCATAGATTTCTTTTTCTGAACCTCAAAATGCATTGTTCTTTTAATATATTACATTTATTTTTTAGCCCTTCCTTATATCTTCATATCTTTGTGCAGCTCAATCTATCTTAACATTGAAATTACTTTCTTCTTCTATAGAAGAAAAGGTTTGAGTTTTAGGAAATGCCTTTAAGTGGCAATATCTATGTTTGCTTTTCTTTATTGACTTCATTTTCCTAACCGTATTTGTAGTAAAATATTTGCTGGGAATAGAATTTTAGACAATAATTCTTTTCTAGAATCTATCGATCGGAAAAATCTTAACAACACTGAGTACTTTAAATCACGGTTTGTTGTTATTGTTGTTGTTAGGTGCCACTGAGTTATGTCTCATAGCAGCTCTAAGGAAAACATGATTTAGTGGCCCAATAACTTAAATCTTCTTTGATTTTTAATCAGTGTTTTATAAATTTTCACCAGACAGACAATACATATACTTCTCTTTTAGAGGGTCCCATTGTGGCTGATACATTTAAAATTGGATTTTAATTTATAATTGTTAAATTACCGCATGTGTGTGTGTGTGTGTGT
>NW_006399914.1:4987153-4990601 GCF_000299155.1 Elephantulus edwardii
AGACTATTTTACAGTAAAAGTTGTGAAAACTAGAAATCATATAAAGCAGAAACCTATCATAGAGGGGAAAAATCAAGTATTTTCCACTTAAAGGAGAGTTAGAAACATAGGTAGGATAGTCAAAGGTAGGAAATTTGTACAGGACAAGCAAGTCAGTCTCATTGAATTCCAACTCTTAGATGTTTTGTTGTACAGGCAATCCTCAATACTTAGAAACTACTAAAGTTATAGCAAACTGCACTTATGACTATCCTTTTAAGCATATATGCATCTTATCATTAGTAATATGAGCTATACACACTGTTATTGTGTGTAATTTGCTGATATTATTTTCAGATGTTTGAATTAATGATTTACTGTTCAAAACATTGCTATATAGCAGGGATAGTCCATAATGAAGTCAGTGTCAAAAGTCATTATGGATAAAAATTTAGATGGTGTTCAAATCTGATGACACACAACAACTGAACTGCACATGTGCTAAACAGCTGTTAGGACTCCGACTTCATTGCTAGGGCACTGATGTTGACTATCATACATCACGCTTATAGCATGATTGTATGCAGCATTATTTGCCATAAGAAGTATCAGATGTTAATATGAAATGTATTCAGCTTACATTAGAACTGAATTATTGATTCATCAGAAAAGAATTTGGTTGTAAATTTGTAATTAAATAAGCCAGTGTTTCATGGCTTTTATAATATTATAGTTTCAAAATAGGTACTGATTCCTGACTATTACACAGGACTCAAGACATCAGCAATCAAAGGATGGTAAAGGATAGGGCAAGGTTCTGATCACACTGAATCACACAGTTGACCTGTGGTGTGGAGGTTAAATATCCAACTATAAGTCAATGGTTTGAATTTATCAGCTGTTATATAGGAAAAAGATATTTAGGTCTGCTTCTGTAAAGACTTACAGTCTTGGAAAATCTATGGGGCAAAATTGCTCTGTTCTCCGTGGCACTGTGAGTTGGAAGTACTTTGATGGCAACGGGTTTTGTTTATTAAAGGAAGGTACTTGGATGGCAAACAGACACATGAAGAAATGGTCAAAATCACTGGTAATAAGAGAGATGCAAATAAAAACCACAGTAAGATACCATTTCACCCTAGTAACAGTGCCAATGTTAAACAGGACAGCAAGTAATAAACGTTGTAGAGGCTGTGAAGAGATAGGAACTCTTATACACTGTTGGTGGGATTGTAAAATGGTACAACCACTCTGGAAGGCAGCTGATGCTTCCTAAAAAAGCTGAACATAGGAATGCCATTTGACCCAGTAATTTCACTGTTAATTCACAGTAATTTCACTGCTTAGAATTCACTCTAATTAGAATGAAGACACAAATGGAGATCTGTACACCAATGTAAGAACAGGGGAACAGCTGAAATTCAATCACAATCAAATGGATTGAAAAACTGTGGTACATTCATATGATGGTATACTATGCAACATGCAGGAAAAATGATTTTGAAAATCACTGCTTAACTTGGGAGGGACTAGAAAGCAGTATGTTGCATGATATAACTCAGTCTCATAAGGACAAATACTGTATAAGACCATGATTGTAAAAATAGAAAGGTAACTATTAAAACATGTATGAGGATCCAAGAGGAGGAGGGAAGGGCAGAAGGGGGAAGCTGGATAGAAGGGCCCATACCTTTGCATAATTTGATGGGTAGAGGGAGGGGTGGGTAAAGGAAATTAGAAAAATCTTGTGTGAAAAACAATGTATAAATGCTTTGTAAGCCAACCAGTATAAAATAAAAAAAATTATTTAAGAAAATAACAGTTATGGCCCATTATTGTTGATAAAATGAGTTTCAAGACAAAGAAAAGGTCTATGTTTCTTTTTCATCCAGGAAAGTGTTACAACTGGGAGTAGGAATTTATCCCACAAGATATAGACATTCTATTAGTGAGTTTAACACAATGCTGGTTAAAATATAGGTGGCGTGCTATTTGACAGATCTGAGGGCCAGAGATTCATGCTTCCTATTTCAGTGGTTTCTTCTGGTTTTTTGCATATTTTTTGTTTTCTTATGTTTGTCTGTTTCTTTTAAAAAGAAGATCTTAGATGAACTACAAAGAACAAAACAAATGGAGGAATCATTCTCATTAAGTGTTGGGAAAGTGGTTATTAGCTCTGGAGGCTCAGTTTCAATTTAGCTAAACTTCCAAATTGTTCAGTACAAATGAAGGAGCTCTCTGGCTTCACCTTCTCCAAGATGTATCTGTTCTTTTGACAGTCCATGGGGATATTCAGTACTCTCCTCAAACACCATGGTTCAAAGGCATCAACATTTCTTATGTCATCCTTATTCATTGTCCAGCTCCCAGCAGCATAGCGAAGTAATTGAAAAGACCATGGTCTAAATCGGGCACACCTTAGTCCTCAAGCTAGCATTGCTCCTCAATAATTTGGAGAGGTCCAAAACTGTACTTTCCCCATACACTACATATCCTGATCTTCTGACTGCTGGCACCAAGTATATTGATTGTGGATTCAAATATGATGAAGTCACTGACAGTTTCAATCTTTTCTTCATCTATCGTGTGAGTCATGTATTGGTCCAGTGGTGAGAATTTTTGTTTTCTTGACATTGAAATGCAATCCATATTGAAGGCTGTATAGTCTTTGATTTTCTGCAACAAGTGTTTCAAGTCCTCCTCACTTTCAGAAAGCAAGGTTCTGTCATCTATGTACCAAGGTTATTTTAATGTCTTCCTCCAATCTTGATGCTACATTCATCTTCTTAGAGTCCAGATTCTCAAATAATTTTCTCATCATCCTGATTGAATAAATATAGAGAAAGGATACAAAACTGACACATGCTTTTCTTAATTTCAAACCATTTAGCATTACCTTGCTCTGTTCACAAAACAGCTTCTTGGTATAACTACAGGTTTCACATAAGCACAATTAAATGTTATGGGATTCTCATTCTTCTCAATGTTATCCATAATTTGTTATGATCTGCAAAGTCAAATGCCTTTGTATAGTCAATAAAGCACACAGAAACATTCCGTTGGTATTCTTTTCTCTCTGCCAGGATCAATTTGACATTGGCAATGATATCCTTCATGCCACTACCTCTTCTGAATCCAGCTTGAAGCTCTTGCAGTTCCCAGACAATGTACTACTCTAGATGTCTTTGAATGATCTTCAGCAGTATAAAAAAGCATAAGAATGATATTAAAAATCCTGCAATTATGAAAGTTTAGCTTTAGAAAGCTTATAGTTTCTGGAGAATATTTTTATTGTTGTTGTTATGTGCCATAAAGTCATTTGTGACTTATAGCAACCCTATGTACAAGAACCCTAAATGCCATTCTATCCTGTGCCAAACTCGCCGTCTCAAAAACACTCATTCCCACCACTCCACTCACAGAACCGATCCATCTCATTGAGGGTCTTCCTCTCCTGCGCCGTCCCTCC
>NW_006399914.1:4996171-5002577 GCF_000299155.1 Elephantulus edwardii
GGCAACATATTGATGGATTTTGTTTTTTTATCCAATCTGCTACTCTTTTTCTCTTCAGTGGTGCATTTAATCCATTCACATTCAGTGTAATTATTGAGAGGTAAGGTTTTATTGCTGTCATTTTGTTCAATTCTTTTTGGCGTTGTTGCTAGTTACTTTGGTCCATCCTGTCTTCTGTGGCATCTCTGTTTCCAGGACATCTCTCAGTGTTTCCTGTATGGTTGGTCTTGTTTTTACGAACTCCTTTAGGTTTTGTATTTCTGGGAATATTTTAATCTCTCCTTAGTACTTGATGGATAGTTTTGCAGGATACAGTATTCTTGGTTGAAAGTTGTGTTCTTTAAGTGTTTGATAAGTGCCATCCCACTCTCTTCTTGCTTGCATGGTTTCCACTGAGAAACCAGCAGTTAATCTTATCTTTTCTCCCTTATAGGTCACTCTTTGTTTCTCTCTCGTTGCTTTTAGTATTCTCTCGTCTTTAGTTCTAGCAAATTTGACAATGATGTGCCTTGGTGTTTTTCTTTTAGGGTCTATTCTATACGGTGTTCACTCAGCTTCTTGGATATATATTCTGTTGTTCTTCATTATGCCCGGAAAGTTTTCCTCTAGTAATTCTTTCACAACTTTTTCAGTGCCTTTACTTGCTTCTTCCCGTTCTGGGATTCCCATGATGTGGATGTTATTTATTTTAATGGTATCCCACATTATTCTCAAGCTTTCTTTTGTTTCCTTCTTTTTGGATTCTGCTTTTTTCTCAGTCAGATCTCTGGTGACAATTCTATCTTCTATTTCACTGATTCTGTTTTCCATCTCTTCTCCTCTATTCGTATATCCCTCCATCATGTTGACAGCATCAGAAACCTTAGATTTCAAATTCTGGATCACAATTTCTTGTTTTTCCAATGCCTCAAATGCTTCATTTGTTTTCTCTGCATTGTTTTGGATTGTTTTTTAAGCTCCTCCTTACCTTTGCTAGCACTATTCTGTATTTCATCCAGTTATTTTTTTATCCATTGTAAATATTCAATTATTGTTCTTTTAAAATCACTATCAGAAAGATCCATCAGGCTTTCTGGCTCCAGGAAATCCGTTGCTACTGTGTCTTCTTTGGGGGTTGATATCTTGCTTTGGGCTGGTGGGACAAGTGAAGCACTCTGTTTTCTACGGGCCATTGGTGTGGCAGAGTTCTTCGTGTCTGGCGTGGTAGCTGGTTTTTGATTTGACATCACTGCTCCAGAAGAAGGTTGGAAAATGTTTCCCACTTTGGCCCTCTTTTTAATCATAATCACATTTCTCATCTTCTGGAGTCAAGTGAAGACCCTTTCTGCCCCCAGTCTTCAGGTTGTTGTTAGGTGTTGGTGAGCTAGCAACAATTCATAGTGACACTATGAATAACATTTAAGGTCTCTGTCCTATCCTATGCCATCCTCACCATCTCTAACAAGCTTGTGTCCACTGCTACAGTCACTGTGTCAAAGTGTTACTGATAGCAATGGGTGCTCTGTCACAGACCATTATATTATTGAGTAAAGCTACAACTTCATTACATCACTCTGATGATTGATTAATTTGTAGTTGGTTAATCAAACTACCATGTTTGCTAGTTGATTCACTAATCCTTTTCTGACAAAAAGGTCTAAGATTGTTGAATTCCATATCAAAGTTTTAACCCTTCTGGAATAAATAAAAACTTCAAACATGATTTCATTTATAAAATATTTAAAAACTAATTTTTGCTAAAGGACCAAAAATACCCATTTTTAAAGTGCTACTTTTACTGAAAGATTAGTTATGCTGCAAATCAACTTTAAGGAAAAATTTTTTAAAATATTACTATACCTTAAATTTATAGAGAAACCACCACCAAAAGGAATCATGTAAAAGAGCAATAGAGGCATCTGAGAGAAAATGAGCCTTCCAGATTTTGAAAGTATTTTCCTATGGGGATGCAAGGGTAGAGTGAAACAGGGAGATAAAATTAAAACACATTATTAAGAACAATAATGTAAATGGGATTTATCCAAAAGCTAAAGGCTACCACTATTATAAGTTGCTGTTGTTGTTGTTGTTGTTATGTGCCGTCGAGTCGCTTGACTATTATAAGTAAAATATAAAAATTTTCATTATCAAGTCTCAAAAACTCAAACTCATTGCTGTCAAGTTGGAACTCATAGCTAACTCTAGTGAGTTTTCAGTGGCTATAAATATCCAGGGAAGATGGAGATGGAAAATCTCCATTTTTCTTATATGGGTAGCTGGTAGATTTGAATCAATAGCCTTTGAGTTAACAGCATATCTCTCTTATCAACTAGGACAACAGAGCTCTCACATTAAAATAGTAAAAGGAACAACTAATTTTAGTACCATTTTATTTAACCAAATGTGTAATATTATCATTTAATAAAACAAAAATATTTACTTTAGTACTAAGTCTTCCAAATGTGTATTTTATAGTTATATGACATTTTAATTTTAATATTAAGTCTCATTAGAAATACTGAAATACGGAAAACAAGGAATCTTCTGTGTATTATATTCAAGTTGTACTAAAGTTCATCATGGGAAGAAGAAAAGGAAAAGGTAAATTTAAATGAACTGTGTAATGTAAACACCTCTCTAGTGAAACTGAACTATAAACTTACATTATGACCAAAGCCAAAAAGGAAATAGTAGATTAGTATTTATATTTCATACAATCTATGACTATCATTTACTTCCAATCACACTTAATTTTTTCATTAACTAAATAGCTTATTTTTAGATTAATATTTAAGTTATGGAAAGTAAAATAAAATTGTTAAAAAGTGAGGTTATTATTCACCCTAGCCAAATTTCAAAAGATCAATAATCATATTGACTAGTAGCTACTATAAAGAAAATGTAGGATATACCAAGAATATTAAAAACACAGAACATGCCATAATTTTCTTTTTAACATTAACAGCAGATATCAACAGTCACCAGTTGATTCTATCCCAGTGAACCTAGTTAAGACCCTTGCTATTGTTAATTGCTAACAACTTGGCCTGACTATGGAGACCTCACACATAAGAGAACAAAACATTTCCCACTCTTGCACCACTTTCATTATATCTGAGCATTGAGCCCAATGTTGAGGCAATTTTGTGGCTGCAGAATCTGTCTAACCATAACACTCTGCACAAGAAGACAACTATAAAAATTAGCCTACAAGGTGAAATATATTTACTAGTACTGCCAACAACTCTAAATTTTGATCTGAATAAGTATATTCAACTGATTATTTTCTCTTTTTATTAATAAAAATATTCTGTGGGAATTTTGGTGGCATAGTTCGTTGAGAATTGCACTGCTAACTCAAGTTAAGTTGTGGTTCAAATCCAGCTCTGAGGGAAAAAAGATAGATGATCTCCTCCCATGCGGTTTATAGCCTTTTGGAAATCCACAGGAGGGTCAGTTCTGACAATAATAATGAGAGATTCCGAGATTGAGAAAATATTCTAAATGCCAGATTCAATAGCTTCCAAGACTCCTTTCAGTAAAATCCACTAAGAACAAATTCTAGTTCTCAATTACAAGTCTGTAAGAAAGACATTTTTACAAGTTTTCTAGGAAGAAAATTCTTTAACATGTATTTTGTGGGGATATTTCTTTTTCATAGGTCATTTAGTATGGAGTATACTGATAGTAACTTCAATTTAGATTTCTTGTTGCTGTTGAATACTATCCAGTTGGAACCAACCCATAACTGACTGTCCAGTGGGTTTCCAGAGGCAGTTAAGAACACAGTAAGAAATTATCTTTTTAATCACAAAAGTATGAAAAGTATATACACATAAAGAAGAAAATTAAAATATGCAGGCAGAGGGGAGAGAAGATAGAATATTTGTGTTTACTTTGCTTGGAAATTTCAAATAAAGGTGTTTTTAGGGCAAAGTAACTAACTGTATGATTGCTCTAGTTTTCAGTTTTACTTATTATTGAAAAAAGTTTTAAATTCTTTGAAAGATAGCTATATTTAGTCATGCAACTAAAAATATTAAAAATAGCAGGACAAATATATACTAAGCCATAGGGCAGGAATAATTCATTGTCATAGAGTCTGAACTGACTCATAATTGACCCTTCGGTGGGTTTTCAGGCTCTTCAAATTGCAAGGAGATTATCCATGTTTTTTCCTGTAGGAGAGATGGTAAATCTGAATTGTCTGACTTTTTTGTTGGCAGTACAACTCCTTATCCACTAGGCCATCAGAGTCCCCTAGAGTAGAAATAGGAAGAGGAAAACATCTGTTACACTCAAGCCAATGCACACTGGCAAACACAGACTCCTGAGATCACAATACATAGTCCAAAACATTCTCTTCCAGTAGTCAGTGTGTCAGATATCATTAGTCTTTACTGGAGGATTTAAGGCTCAAAAGTTTGTCTTATACCTCATTTACCATAGCTCTAAGTAAGTAAAGTCCTGGTTTATGAAATTATATTTTCAAAGTCCATTGTACAATAACAAGAAAATGCTTACGTACATCAAAGTCATGCGCTTTTAATATAAAAAGAAAAATTTGTTCAGCATCCAAATGTCTGGGTAGTTGAGTAAGTTCATTTGCTTTAAATCCTGAGAAGCTGTAGCCCTAGAAAGAAGGAAATGCTATAAAAAACTTCTCAGTTTAGTACTTCATATGGGTCAGAAAAGGAAATACATAATTATAGTTTCCAAACAAAAAACCGTAGTGTACTTCTTTTTATGACATTAAACAAAAAATACATATTCTACTGAGATGAAAATATTCAAATATTCTGCTTCTTTGAAATACAGGTGACTGGCATATTCATGTGACAAATGTAAAAATAAAACAAAGGCATATTTGAGAACTAGATTTGACATATACTCAAATGACAAAAAAATTTAGCTAGTTTATAAAAAAAAGTACTTAATAAGAACTTTTAAAAGTCATCACATGACAGAGAGGGTACAGCCAACACAGTACTGAAAATAACAGAAAAGCATGAAAATGCAATCCAGAATATTAAGACCTAAATGGCAGAAATGTCCAACATACTAGAGGGACAAAAAAGTGGAACAGGAGAAATGGAACAGAGTGACTTCAGTGAGGATGGAAGACAAGAGCCTTAATGGAAACATCCTAGAATAAAAGTCAGAGATGAGCTGTAAAGAAAATAAAGAAAACATTAGAATTGTGGAATGACATCAAAAGGAACAACATACATATGAGTGGAATTCCAGAACATGAGAGGGACAGGGAAGTCACTGATAAAATTGTGGAAAAGGTACTGGAAGAAAACTTTACAGGTATTAAGAAGAACAAAGAAAGCCACATTCAAGAAGCTCAGTGAACATCAAATAGATTAGACCCCAAAACAAAAACATCAAGGAATATCACAGTCAAATTCTCCAAATTAAAAGATTAGAACACCCAAAATAATATGAGAAATACAAAGAGTCTTCTACAAAGAGAAAACAATTAGTCAAGTTCTCATTTCTCAGCAGAAACCACGGCAGCAAATGACACTGGGATGGCACATACAGAAAGTTAGGGAGCGCTGGTGGCCTAAGGGCAAGAAGCTGAGCTCCAATCCCCAAGGCACACTGTTAGGAGAAGGATGGCAATCTCCCCCTCGGTGATTAACTGCCTCTAAAAACCTGCTGGAAGGTCAGCTATGGGTCAGTTCCAATTCAACAGTACACAACATACAGAAAGTTGAAAGAAAACATTGCCAGCCAAGGATCCCAGCAAAGCTGTCCATCACATATGAAGAAGTCAGGGTATTCATGTGAAAACAAAACCAAAACACCAAAAATTTTAAGGGAAACACTTTACGCAGAGACATCAAAGGAAAATGGATGTATGATAGTAACCAGAAACAATAGGAAAAGAAACACAGCAAAGTGGGAATGATAAAACCTAGCCTGACAATAACTGTGCTTAATGTGATTGGACTAAATGCACCAATTAAGAGAAAAAGAGTAGCAGAATGGATAAAAGAAAAAAAAAAAACCAACAACCCATCAATAGCTGTCATATGATACCATATGCTGTTCTGCTCCATAAGAGACACATCTTAGAAATAAAGAAAAAGAGAGACTCAAAATCAAAGGCTGGCGGTGGGGGGAGGGAATATACCATGCAAATGGCAACCACAGAAAAACCAGTAGTGGCAATACTATTCTCTGATAAAATAGACATCAGAATGAAAACCACAATAAAGGATATGGAAGGGAATTACATAATGATTAAAGACAAAATAGATCAACAAAATATAACCTTGGTCAACATTTAGGCACCAAATGATGTTGTTGTTGTTGTTATGGTGCCGTCGAGTCGCCTGCGACTCATAGCGACCCTATGTACAACAGCCCTAAACTCCGCTCTGTCCTGTGCCAATCACACTGTCTCTGACACTCC
>NW_006399914.1:5002677-5005458 GCF_000299155.1 Elephantulus edwardii
ACTGGGATAATTGGGATGGGAGTGTCAGAGACAGTGCAATTGGGACAGGACAGAGCGGAGTTTAGGGGTGTTGTACACAGGGTCGCTATGAGTCGCAGGCGACTCGACGGCACATAACAACAACAACATAACAACTAGGCCAGATGGTTTTACAAGCAAATTTTATCAAACATTTAGAGAAGAATTGGCACCAATTCTACATAAACTATTTCAGAAAATATAAAAAGATGGAATTCTCCCAGACTCATTCTATGAAGCAAACATATCCTTGATACCATATCCAGATAAAGACACCACCAAAACAGAAAACTATAGGCCAGTATCTCTCATGAACATAGATGCAAAAATCCTGAATAAAATCTTGGCCAATAGAATCCAACGATACATAAAAAAAAATAATTCACTATGACCAAGTGGGATTCCTAACAGGTATGCAAGGCTGGTTCAATATAAGAGTATCAGTCAGTGTAATTCATCACATTAATAAAGCAAAGAATAATAACGACATTATCCTATCAATTCATGCACAAAAGGCCTTTGACAAAATCCAATACCCTTTCCTGATTAAAACACTCAACAAAATAGGATTAGAAGGGAACTTCCTCAACATAGTAAAAAGTATATATGCAAACCCTAGAGCCAACATTGTTCTCAATGGAGAGAGATTAAAGACATTCCCTTTGAGAACAGGAACTAGGCAAGGATGCCCACTATCACCTCTTCTATTCAATATTGTATTAAAAATCCTAGTGATAGCAATAAGGCAAGAGAAGGAAATAAGAGGTATCAAGTCGGCAAAAGGGAGGTAAATGTATCTCCACATGCAGATGATATGATAGTATACTTAGAAAACCTTAAAGACTCAGCAAGAAAACTACTGGACATAGTTGACCAATTCAGAAAAGTGGCAGGATATAAGATCAACATATAAAAATCTATTTCTCTATCGTGACAAAGAGAATTCATGAAGAAATGTTTAAAATCCCTAGCTCTAAGAAAGAGGTAAATCAAAACAACTATGAGATATCATCTCACTTTAGTAAGAATAGCAAAATTCAACAGAGCAGCAAGAAACAATGCTGGTAAGGTTGTGGAGAAACTGGAACCCTTATTCATTGTTGGTAGGAGTGTAAAATGGTGCAACCACTCTGGAAGGCAGTATGGCACTTTCTCAAAAAGTTGGAAATAGAAATATCATTTGAGCCAGCAATTCCACTACTGAGAATATACCCTAAAGAAACCATAACTGCCACCCAAACAGATATATGCACGCCCATTTTTATTGCTGCTTTGTTCACAATAGCAAAGAGTTGGAAACAACATAAGTGTCCCTTAACAAACAAATGGATAGAGAAACTGGTATACTCACACAATGGAATACTTGCTGCTTTGAAAAACAAAAAAAAAAACTTGTTGGGAAATGTTGGAGAGGAAGGGAGGGTCTCTGGCCAGGACAGATCACCTAGCTCAGGGTAAGTGCAACCCTCCCAAGAGCCTTTAATATGGGGTAGAGAAAGCTCTCCTGTGTTTGGCCATACCGGCTTGAGAAAGGTCGCCACCTGGGAAGATGGCTGCCGCATCTGTTGAGCTGGGAACAGTCTACATGAAGCTGAGGTTCTCCTATCCAATCCGCATGTCCCATGTCTGCAAGCCCACCCTATCCTGTCTTCCTGTTTGTTTGTATATGAGTATGCTGCAGCTCCCAATAAAATTGAGCTGGATCGACTCTCTGAATCGCTCCCGGAGTGGTGTGTCTCTGTCGTGCTTACCCCCATCAGGGTATATCACTGTTTGTTGCCATTGAATGGACAGCAACAGAAACTCATGAAATATTATACAAAATGGAAGACTCTGGAGGACATTATGTTGAATGAAGTATCTCAGTCATGAAAGGACAAATACTGTATAGTGCCGCTGTTGTAAAAGAGGACTGACATTGCGGTTTCAGGGAACTTAAGAAAAGAAGGGATAAATTATGTATACTGCAATGAAATAGATGGAAAGAACTCTTGAAAAGGAATATATATTTAGGCATTATGTTCATGACAAGAGTCCAGAATAAGAGTGCATAATAAAGTGGACTTGAGGGGAGAATTGTATAACAATAAAAGATTTATTTTTTCCTCTTCAAGGAGAAGAGCAAACTGAGAGGAGGGGTGGTGGGTAGGGAGGAAAGTGTGTAAAAATGTGTGAATGAAAATCCAGAGTCTCTGTAAACTATCATTAAAATAAAAAAAAAAAATGGCATCCCAGAACACCTGACTGTGCGGATATGAAACCCATACTTCTTGTTATTGCTAAGTGCCACTGAGTCAAGTACAATTCATAGCGACTCTATAAACAATAACTCTGAACTCTTATGCCATTCCCATCTTCCCTGACACATCTAAGTCCATTGCTGCAGACACTGTATCAATCCATGTTGTTGAGGTTCTTCTCCTCCTTTGCTCACCTTCCACTTTTCCAAGCAATGATGTCCTTTACCAAGGAATAGCCTCTCCTAACAACATGTCCAAAATATGTTAGACGAAGCTTCATCAACTTTGCCTCCAAGCAACATTCTGGTTGCACTTTTCCAACAATATCTGCTGTTTCTTTTAGCAGTCTACAGGTAATCAGCACTCTTCTTTAATACCAAAACTCAAATCCGTAGAGTTTTCTTCTATCATCCTTATTCATTGTCCAACTCTCAGATGGCCCATGATTGGGAAGACTGGGGCCTGAATCAGACATACCTTAATCCTTTCCCCCTTCTTTATTATTATTATTATTATTATTATT
>NW_006399914.1:5005558-5012484 GCF_000299155.1 Elephantulus edwardii
ATGAAAAGTATATACACAAAACCAAAACCCAATAATATTCTCAAGTCTCCTTGTGAACAGGGACCAGACAATGACGTCCACTGTAACCATTCCTATTCAATATTGTATTGGAAGTGCTTGCTAGGGAATTACAACAACAGAAGGAAATAAACAGCATCCAGATCTGCAAAGAGATGGTTAAACTATTGCTATATGCAGATGACATGATAGTGTACACAGAAAACTGTAAGATCGCCACAAAAAACCTGTTAGAGCTAGTAGGTCAACTTAGTAGAGTAGCAGGATACAAAACCAATATCTAAAAGTAGGATTCCTCTACAGTAAAAAATAAAACACAGAGAAGGAAAATAAGAAAATAATACTATTTACAATAGCCAACAACAGATTGAGATATTTAGGAATAAACCTAACTAGAGACTCAAAAAACCTTTACAAAGAAAAATTCCAAAAACTTTTAGAAGCAATAAGGGAAACAATAAAAGACCTAAATAAATGGGGAAAAATGTTCCCTGTTCCTGGATAAACTCAATATAATGAAAAAGAAAAAAGAAAGAAAAGATCGTTTCTGGAACAACACAGAATCAGTGAAATAAAAGAATTGTCACCACTTATGCCCTAGAGCAAAAAGCAGAATAAAAAGGAAGGAAAAACAATCTACATGTTTAACACAATCACAATATAAATTCCAAATTTATTTTTCAAAGAGATAGAAAAGTCAAATGGCAAGTTTATTTGGAGAGGGAAGAGACTTCAAATAAACAAAGCACTTTGGAAAAACAAGAATGAAGTGGGAAGCATAGCACTCAATGATTTCAAAACCTACTACACAGCTGTAATAACCAAAACAGCATAATATTGGTACAATGACAGGCACATCGACCAAGGAAAAGAACTGACAACCCCAAAATTAATCTATTTATCTATGGTCAGTTGATATTTGACAAGGAAATAAAACTTATGAAATGGGGAAATGACAAAATTTTCAAGAAATGGTGCTGGCAAAATTGGATTACTACCTACAGAGAGCTGAAGCAAGATTCCACATTTTTCACCACACACATAAATCAAGTCAAAGTGGATCAGAGACCTAAGCATAAAGTACAAAATAATAAAGACCATAAGAGACAAAGTAGGACTAATCTTAGAAGACTTAGCCCATGGCATAAAAAGGCTGACAAATACAGCCATAAATACACAACCAGGAGAGGGTAAAATTGTTGAACAGGACCTTCTAAAGATTAAATCCTTATGGATATCAAAAACTTTATCCAATAGAGTAAAAAGAAATCCTACTGCCTAGGAAAAAAATATTTGGCAATACCATTTCAGACAAGGGTCTTATAACAAAAGTTTCCAAAAGACTACAGGGCCTCCAGAAGAAAAAAAGACTGATAACTCAATTAAAGGACATGGAAAGATTTCATAGAGGAAGACATTTGGATGGCCAACAAACACAAATCACTTGCCATAAGAGAGATGAAAATCAAAACCACTATGAGATGTCATCTCACCCCAACAGAAGTGGGAAAGTTTAACAGAACATCAAACAATAAATATTGGAGAGGATGCAGAGAGACAGGAACTCTCTCATACACTGTTAGTGGGATTATAAAATGGTACAACTACTCTGAAAGGCAGTTTGGAGCTCCCTGAAAAAGCTGAACATAGAAATTCCATATGATTTAGCTATTCTACCGCTTGGAATATACTTTGAGAAAATTAGAACTGAGACACAGAGATTTGCTCACCAATATTCACAGTAGCATTATTTACATCACAAGAATAGAGAAATAGTCCAAATGTCCAACCACAATAGGATGGATTGAGAAACTGTCATAGAGTCATACAATAAAATACTACACAACCATTCAGGAGCAATGATTTAAAAATTTACTACATAACCTTGGAGGGACTGAAGAGCATTATGCTGCGTGAACTAAATCAGTTCCCATAAGACAAATACTGCATAAGACCATTATTGTCTTATAGAGAGATAACTAGTAAAATGTGTATGAGGACCTGGGGTGGGGGGTGCAGGGCAGGGTGAGGGGCAGAGGGGTGAGGATGGGCAAGGGGAAATCATAAGGCTGTAGAATTTGATAGATGGAGGAAGGGGTGAGAAAAGGAAATGGGAAAGGGCCAGTGGGGATCTGAAAAGACAGGGCAAAAGTGGGCATATTTCAATGTTGATTACTTTTATAAAATATAATAAATGAGAATAATTATATGAAACATAATTTGAATGAAGATAGTGTGAAATACAATGCATAGAAACTATGTAAGCAAACTAGTGTAAAAGAAAAATTTATTTAAAAAAAAAATCTCCCAAACTCAATGCCTTCAGGGGAAAAAAGTACTTGGTAGAAACAGAAAGCTGCTGCTGCTTCTTCTTCTCCTTTTTTTTATATTTGTTCTCAACTATTTCTCTTCTGAAATCTCTCCATGTTTTTATCTGCAAGTATATTATAGCAAACATTCTTCCAACCTACCACAATAATTTTTAGATACAATATAGTAGAATATAAATTTTAAATACCTCTATATTCTTCTTTGTCTCCATGTCTTTTGAAAGCTGTAAGACATTCAAAACATTTTCAAAGGTTTTTAGAGTTAAAATTTTTTATACTTCATAAATGTGTTATTTATTAACATAATACAAAGTATTACATGAAAGCCTAAATGTTGTATTTTATGTTGGGACTACAAAAACAGTCCTTATCTTTATACTACTAAAAACTCAAAAGGAGAGTCACATACATAAACAATAAAATATAAAGAAGAGTTAAGATAGAATAATAAACAGACAACTTGTTGCTGTTTGGGTTTTCTAAGAAACAGACTCTAGAGTTTAGTGTTCAGAATGTTTAGTGGAAGGCACTAAGTTCCCTTGTGAAATACAAGGAGAGAGAGAAGATTGATTAGTTAAAGGAGACAACTATAATGGAGGCTTAATAAACTCAAGTGACCCTAGGAAAAGTTGAAAGAGTCTGTCAGGATTATCCTTTGTCCTGCATTGGGCTGAAATGGCCAGTCTTTTCTACCTCTATTTTAATAAGGCAGTTGCTCTAGATGATTCTTGGAGATGTGGATGATTCCTCCCTAAAGATATGAGTTAATCCCTACAGAAGCCCCAAACCACTCAGCTGCTAGGGTAACCACTTCTTCCTAAGAAGAGATCTGGATTTCATATTGCCATGTTTACCATGATGCTTTACATCTACACATGTTAGTACACATATTATATTTAGCAACTTACACACTTATCTTCCTGAGAAATAAGTCTATAGACACATTTTATATCGAAAATATGTTGTAGAAGAGAAGACCTATGAGGTAAATTTGAAAAGATGATACACCTTGTTAACAGGAAAAAAAGGATATATTTATTGACCTTAAAAGTGTAAAGAAATTTTCAAAAAAATATTTAGAAAAATGAGATGAACTATGATCAGAAAGGCTACATGCCTGAGAATTGCAGACACGCTATATTAATAAAGATAGAGTCATATTAAGAGAGATGTTAATACTAATTTCAAAGTCTTGGCTTTATCCTGAAGGAAACAAAGAAATACTGGAGTATTTAAGAGGATTACTGAAGAGCAATCATGTCTCTCTGGAGACTAAGGTGTGTCTGACACAGGCCATGGTCTTTGCAATCACTTGTTATACACCAGAGAGTTGGACAACGACTAGGAAGGATAGAACGAGAGTTGATGTCTTTGAGCTGTGGTGTTGGAAAAGAGTATTGGATATACCATGGACTGCTAAGAAAACAAACAGATTCATCCTGGAGACGGTTAAATTGCGCTGCTCCTTGGAGGCAAGGATTCTGAGGCTTTGTAACATACTTTGGACATGTTGTAAGGAGGGACCGGTCCTTGGAGAGGAACATCATGCTTGGGAGGGTGAAGGGACAGCACAGGATGGGCAGGCTGTCTATGAGGTGGATTGATTCAGTGACTGGGGTAATTGGGATGGGTGTGTCAGAGACAGTGTGACTGGCACAGGACAGAGCAGAGTTTAGGGATGTTGTACATAGGGTCGCTATGAGTCGCAAACGACTCGATGGCACATAACAACAGCAATAGTAATGCACTTTAGAAATGCCAAGTGAAGTTTTCTCTTTCTATTTTCCTTTTCAATCTCTTTGCAAATTCTGTTATAAACGTTGCTGTGTCTTCAGTAACTGCCCTTTGACATCTTCTGTTCATCTCTTTAACGTTGGCATTTCCTCCTTCTGTTTGGCTTGTCAATGCTTTAGTGCAATTTTCAGAATCTCTTCTGACATTCATTTTGCCTTTCTTCATCTTCTGTGTTTGTAACAGCCTTTTGCTCTTTTCAGGGATGATATCTTTGACTCAAGACCATAACTTGTCTGGTCTTTGATCTTTAGTGTCCAATACCCAAAACCTATCCTGAGATGATTTTTAAACTCAAATGGGATAGATAAATCATACTTTTTTTTCATGGGCTTGTTTAATTTTCCTTAGCCTTAATTTTAATTTGCACATGAGTAATTTATGGTCTTTTACTTGATCATGTTTTCCTTTTGTTTCATCTTCCCAATAATCCAGTGCAATTTTTAGAGTTCCTTCTGACATCCATTTCTAATTTTTCTTTCGCCTATGTTTTTGTTACACTTTTGCTTTCTTCATGAATGTTATCCTTGATATAATTCCACAACTCATCAAGTTTTATATCACTGGTGTTCAGTGCCTCAAACTTATTCCTAAATTGATCTTGAAATTCAGATGTAATTGACTCAAGATCATATTTTAGCTCCTATGGACTTACTGAGTTTCTTCAAGGATTTCTTCCACAAATGCAGTCAACTGATTCAACAGGTAAGATCCATTTGTAAAGATGTCATTTATGTCTTTTAAAAAAGGTGTTTTCAATGAATAAATATAAAATATAAATATAAAATTCAATCATTCTATTTCCAGCCTCATTTCTATCACCAAGCCCCTAATTTCCAACTACTATTGAATTTTGAAGTATAAATTGACTGCATGGATCATAACACACTGTGGCTAACCTTAAGAATTGGAATCCTGGGAACCCAGTGCAACCAGGAGATGGGTCTGAGAGCTGGAATTTGAGTAAGGCCCCTGCACATGCTCAATCCGAAGAGACTGTGTATGCCTCACCTTGCCCCTGTGCCTTCCTCTAAGCACTTTACCTCTCTCTCTGCCCACCTCTATACTCCACCCACTTCTATACTCTGCTCACCTCTACTCAGTGGCTTCAGATCAAGAATCCATCATCACCTCAGGCATGAAAAACTCCACAGCAACATCACAAACTAAACAAGCACAAAGCAAGATGTCACCCCAAAAAAGTAGCACAGTACCAATGGATGTCCTGAAGCCAGAAAGTCTGATGTAACTCGCTGACACAGAATTTAAAAGAATAGTGATTAACTATTTTCAATGGGTGAAAGGCAAACTTGAAGAACTACAGGACACTGCAAGAAAAAACCATGAACGGTTTAAATGCATCACTGAAGAGAAAAAGAGTAGCAGATTGGAGAAAAAACCCCAAAATCCATCAATATGCTATCTATAAGAGACACATCTGAAAAATGAAGATAAAAAAGACTAAAAATAAAAGGATGGGGAAAAATATACCAAGCAAATGACAACCAGAGAAAAGCAGGGGTAGCGATATTAATCTCTAATAAAATAAATTTCAATGCAAAAACTATCACAAATAACAAGGGCACTACATAATGCTTAAAGGGTCAATAAAACATTAAGACATAACAATAATATCTATGCACCAAATGATAGACCTGCAAAATATATAACACAAACATTAAACTGAAAAAGGAAATAGAAAACACTACTATAGTAGTTGGGGACTTCAATACACTACTCTCAAGAAAAGATAGAACTACCAGAAAAAAATCAACAAAGATGCTCAAGAATTAAACCACATAATAAGTCACCTCACCCTCATAGATATTTATAGGCTAATGTACCCCCAAAAACATGGTATACCTTCTTCTCCAATGTACATGGAATGTTCTCCAGAATGGATCACATCTTGGGCCACAAGGCAAGAATCAATAAATTTAAAAAAGAATCAATACATTTTTTAAAAAGAAGTAATATAGAACATCTCAGACCACAATGCTACAAAATTAGAAATTAATAACAAGAGGATAAAGGGGGGAAAACATACATTTGGAAGCTGAACAACACTTTGCTTGAACATGAGTGGGTGCAAGAAGAAATAAAAAATGAAATTAAAAAGTTTCTTTAAATACATGACAATGAAAACACAGTTACAAAAACCTCTGGGAAACAGCCAAAGCAGTAATCAGGGGTCAATTTATAGCAATAAACAAACATATCACAAGGCAAGAAAAAAAAATTACCATTGACTCTCTAACCCAACATCTCTAACAAACTGAAGAATAACAGCAATAAAACCAGACACCCTCTAAAAAAACTAAAATTATAAAAATTAGGGCAGAAATAAATGAAATCAAAGACAGAAAATTGAAACTATCAACAAAACTAAGAGTTGGTTCTTTGAAAAGATCAATAAAATAAACAAATAAACAAACCACTAGCAAAACTAACAAAGGAAAAGGCACAAATAATCCAAATAAAAGATGAAAGGGGCAACATTACAACAGAACCAAGTAAAATTAAAAGACTAACATCAACATAGAGAGAGGTATCAGCTGGCCCAGTGGACAGAAGGCGATGGATGCTACCAAGCCAAAGGTGGGTGACTTTTAATCTGTGGCCCTCAGGCCTGTCTTTCATTGTTTTTGTTCAGACATTCCTCCAGGTTGTATAGCCCTGGTGTACAAGTTGCTGTACAGCAGTAACTTGTGGTTGCTATGAGGCTGAACACTGTGACACTGATGTGTCTAATGCATTAATGGCTGGTTACCCAATGCGGACAGAGAG
>NW_006399914.1:5012584-5013442 GCF_000299155.1 Elephantulus edwardii
GTGTCTCCTTGCTCTGTTCTGATGACTGCCTCTTGGTCCAAGTATAGGTTTTACATTAGCACAATCAAATGTTCTGGGATTCCCATTCTTCTCAGGGTCAGCCAAAGCTTGTGTGATCTACACAGTCAAAAGCCTTTGCATAGTCAGTGAAGCACAGATAGATATTCTCCCAGTATTCTCTGCTTTCTGCCAAGATCCATCTAACATAAATAAATTGGGTTCCTTGTGTTTCCAAGATCAATCTCTAAATAGCACTGATATTTCTGTGTCAAATCTGTGTTTGCTTAAAATAATAAGATGCCATTAGAAGGCAAAAGAGTTAATGGGAACATTAATATATTATTTTTCTTTAAATAACACATAATACATGATGGTAACAGATTTAAGTAAAAAATAGTTTCTCTTATCATTATAGCAAAACAGGTTCAGGATTAGAATAGAGAAAAAGAAAGTTAAAGTAATGAAAAACTATGTGAATCCTTAGAATTTTATGTGTCTGGGTTTTTTTTAACATCACCAGAAATATAGGACAATTCCTACCTAGTATTATACTAGCTATCTAAATTACTAATAAAAATGTGACACAAAATCACTAACACTCATTCTTTCATGTCATGAAACTTCTGTGAGAAAAATGTGCAGTTTTAAATTTCGGAATCTGAACTAGGGCTTCTTTTAAAGGGTGGTATACTGTCCATACTGTGATCCCTGGGGTTGCTGTATTGCCCATTATCCAGGACCCAGAAGCCACTGAAAACTCATTGGAATGCTTTTTCTAGGTTCACTTATTATCAAACAAGACACATGTACTAATTATTTACTTTATATTACTATCGCCATATTTTCTTTGTTTAAAGT
>NW_006399914.1:5013542-5020947 GCF_000299155.1 Elephantulus edwardii
TTTTAGCACCCATTGAGGTTATGGCCAAGGAAAAGGCAAGCCTCACACGTGAACCTACACACCCAGACTGCAACAGCTTGGAGCTGGGTGGCTGGCCCACATTTGGTTGTAGTCCAGAGTCCTGTGACAGCCTTGGCACGCCTATGCAGGAGCCATCATCCTTGTTCCCGAGACACCTTATCATCATAAATTGTACCCTTGCATTGAGATGCTGCTGCAGGTATAGCACACAAAGGTTTCCTTTCTAAGGGTTTTGGAGTCTTATACCTAGCTGTAGATTGAAGGCAGTCCTATGTTCTCCTCCTCCTCCACTCCCGATGTATTCCTTCTCACCGTCTTTGGCGCCAGGTCTCATCCTGGCTTCTGAGGCCACACACTGCTTTCCTTGCAACTGTGTAGCATGTACCTGAAAGTCTTCAGCCCATTGGTCTAGGTGAATATGATCAATTGGAGCTAGGGTTTGGACCTCGACCCTCATCTGAGTCTGGCTCTCCAGGCTATGAGGCTATGTTAATTTTCTGCGCCACATGGGAAATATGTTTTTAGATGATGTGGGAGATAGGGTTAGCGGTACTGACTGACTTAAGTCCTTTGTGGTGACTGTTGGGCCAGACTCATCTGTGTTTGCAGACTCTTTTGGTGCCTCCTACCACCTTGATTCCCAGTGCAGCCTCATCTCCACACCCAACTCAGCTTGTGTTTGCCAGGCCGCATCTTCTCCCCCATGATCAACACTCCCACCACTACCACAATAGCTGTTTTGGTACAGTCCCTAATGGTGACAGTGTGACTTCCAGGATTGCCCCCATCACCCATCATGTCCACAGTGCTCCTTTCAACTCCAGGTCTGTTGCCCACGATGCAGGCAGAGATGGGCCATGATCTATTTGTCTTTGTAGCGTCAAGCTTATATGTTCTTCCATTTGCAGATACAGATTACCTCTTTTTCATTGTTTGTTCCCTGTCCTCATTGCTCTGTTTCCCTTTTTTCGTAGACTGTGGAGGAAGGGTATGTGGTGGTTATTAGAAGTGTTTCCTGGTCACTAGTTTTTTCAGTAGCAGTCGCAGGTGTAGCGGAGGTGGAGTCTTCCCGTCCCGGCCCAGGTAGAAAACCATGTACTGCCTGGACAACAGATACTCAGCAGGCGTGGATAACAGTTATCCCCCCGCCTCCTGCCACTGCCAACACCTCTAACAGACATCTGTGCATCATGGCCCTTCATTCCAGAAGAAGAACCACGATTAGGGAAGTTGCAAGTTGATGATTAAATCGGTTTTTATATATACAGTTTTTGTCCTTATGGGATTGAATTAGTTAACTCAGCATAATGCATTCTAATCCCTTCCAAGTTAGGTATTAATTTACAAAATCATTGCTCCTGTGTGCTGTGTAATATTCCACTGTGTGTATGTACCATAATTTCTCAATCCATTAGATTGCTGTTGGACAGATGGGCTATTTCCATGTTCATGCGATGGTTAGTAACATGGAAAGAATTTTCACAGAGGAAGATACTCAAATGGCCCACAGACACATGAAAAAAAAGCTCAAAATCAGTGACAATAAGAGAGATGCAAATCAAAACTAAATTTAGATAACATCTCACTCAGCTAGCAATGGTAAAGCTTAACAGGACAGCAAGTAATAAATATTGGAGAGGATGTGGAGAAATAGAAACTCATACATTGTTGGTGGGAATGTACAACCACTCTAGAAGGCAGTTTGGTGCTTCCTCAAAAAGCTGAACATAGAAATTCCATATGACCCAGCTATCCCACCGTTTGGAATATACTCTGAAAAAATGAGAACTGAGGCACAAATGGAGACTTGCACACCAATGTTCATAGCAGAGTTATTAGACTAACACCACAGTTCTTCAGGATTTGGAGAGGTCCTTGACAGCAGACTTTCCCAACAGTATATGTCTCCTGATCTCCTGACTGCTGATAACAATGGTGTTGACCGTGGACCAAGCAAGATGAAATCGATGACAATTTCAATCTTTTCACTATCTGGCATGATGTTGCTTGATTATATACACAAACCTAACCCAATGGAATAGAAATCAAATTGACTATATTTGTAAAAAGAGAGAGAAGAACCTCAGTATTAGCAGACAAAGTACTTCTAGAAAACAGTATGGAAATATGTATCAAAACTTTACAGTTATGTATTTCCTTGTGTTGTGGCTTCATCTCCAGAAATTTAGATTAATTAATAGAATTATGGATGAACACAATCTTTAGCACTAATTAGTTCACAATAACCTCATGAATAATAATAATCAAAACTATTTTTAGTGTTCAGCAAAATATGCTTATCTATAAAACATATATTTTAAAAATGAAGAATAACATTTACGGATGTAAAATTTCCTAATACATTTAATGAATTAGAATAAGCATTATATTTTATGGGAAAAAGACATTTTCAAGGAAAGTAAAACACAAATGTCATACCATTATCTTCTTTGTCTTAAAGCAGTCCTTCACAAACATCTCATGTCTTCCCATTTGTCTAAGAGGAGCTTTAAAAAAATGAAAATTCAGAACATGTCTCTCTCTACACACACTCACACACATCTTCTTTGAAAAAATGATTAGGTGCTTTATAAAGAAATATATACATTATTAAAAAAGATCAAATAGCTATTTTGATAAGGAATGTATCAGATACATATTTAATAAATTATTGAAAGTGCTATATGACATCGTTTCCTTTTATTTTTCTAAAATATAATGTTCTAACTACAGAATGGAATGGAATAGGATATAAATCATCATCTATATTATATATAATGTTCTAACTATGCTGCTATTGTTGCTATGTGCCATCAATTTATATCTGACTCATAGTGACTCCACATGCAGCAGATCAAAATACTGCCTGTCTTTATATCATCTCATAATCATTACTAACTACATTTGAGCAATGTTGCAGCCACTGTGACAATCCATCAAAGTGAATTTTTTCCCCTTTTTGCACTGATTCTCAACTATATCAAACATGATGTTCCTCTCCATGGACTAGTTCTTTCTGGAAACATTTCCAAGGCATGTGAGATGAAGCCATACTTCCAAGGAGCACCTTCTAGTGCATATTTGTTCGCTCTTCTGGCAGTCCTTGGTATATTAAAAATTCTTTATTGACATTATCATCTCTAATCTTCCTTATCCATCATCTAGCTTTAGCATGCATATCAGATGACAATGTCACCCATGGCTCAGGGCAGGTACCTCCTAGACCTCAGGTGATATCTTTGATTTTTATTTTCTCATATATAATGTTTTTAAAATTTATTATGATTTTTTTAAATGATGGTTTACAGAGAGTTTGGGTTTTCATCCATTCATTGTTGCAGTTGCCTCCCTTCTTTTCTACTCTCCTAGTCCACTTCGCAATGCATCTCTTGCTCCAGATTGTTTTCATATGTATGCCCAATCATATACTCCTTTCAGACAGTTCTTCCCCTCATCTGTCCCAATACAGTGTTCATTATTTATCCACTCTTTTCTTATTCTCCCCCCAAGTCCACATGTCAGTCCTATAACAGCAGTGTCATTTTGTGACTGAGATATTTCACTCAGCATAATGTTCTCCTGGTTCACTCATGTTGTGTAGTGTTTTAAGAGGTCATTCTTTTTCAGGGTGGCATAATGTTTCATTATGTGAATGCACCACAGTTTTCTATCCATTTGTTGATGGGAATCTTGACCTGTTTCTACCTCCTTACTATTGTGAATAACACAGCAATAAACATGACAGTGCATACATCCGTTTGAGTCACAGCTCTGGTTTCTTTAGGATACCTTTGCTTTTTAATGCTTTAAAAAGATATTTTCCCCCATGATATGTAACTGGTTGTTGACTACTGCTTCCATGGGAACTAATTATAGATTCAAGTAAAAGTAAATATTTGACAACCTAAATCTTTTCCAATGATGTTAATTATTAGTCCAGTTTTAAGCAACTTTATGTTGAGGTATAACCAGGCAGCATGTCACCTTATTCATATGGCTGTTCCTTGGACTATGTATAGGTTCTGCTTACATACAATTAAGTGTTTTGGAATTCTCATTCTTCTCAGTGTTATCCATACTTTGTAATGACCCATGCAGTCAAAGACCTCTTTATAATCAATGACAAAATATTAAACATCTTTCTGGAATTCTTTTATTTAAGATCCATCTGACATTAGCAATGATATCCTCATGCCTCATACTTTTCTGAAGCTAGTTTGAATTTCTGGAAGTTGTCTGTTGATGCATTGTTACAATTTTTAAATTCCCTTCTGTAAGAATTTATTTGTATGTGATAGTAATGATATTTTTACATAATGACCACAATCTGTTGGCTCATTTTTCTTTAGAATGTGCATGAGTATAATTCCCTTATAGTTGATTTAGCAGGTAGCTAGCTGTATTTCAAATTTCTTAGCATAGACAATTGAGTACTTACAGTTTTGTATCTGTTGGTTGAAAAATAAAAGTTGGTATTATATCAGGTTTTTTCCCCTGTGCCCTCAGAGCAGGTTTGATTGGTTATTATTCAGATGCTATTTCCTAATACGGTTGAATTTCAATAGATTCTTTCTAGTACAGTTAATTCCACATATTCCTTTGATCTTAGATTAGTTATTATCATATCATTCAGTATTTTGGTCATGGAATCCTTCAATAATGCAACTCAAGGATTGATTTTTTTTCCTAATTTTTTTCAGCTTGAGAAATGTCAAATATGTTCTTTTTTGGTCTTCCAACTCTAACTGTGAAATTTATACACATCATTAAAATAACTTGTCTTCTTGAGCCTTTGAAATTTTCAATGCTTTTATTACATTATTTTGCCTCTCTTTAGCTTTTTTATGTTCTAGAGCAAGCCTTAGAGTGTCTTCAAACCTTATTATTTCTTAGTTTTTTCTTTGTTTCCTGATTTTAAATTGATGTTTTATCTCCTTTAAGAGGTATGTCCTTGGTGTCATCTCAAAATTACTCTGCTCTTCATGCCTTAGTTTTTAGAAGTTGGTAAGAGCCTTATTTTTTTTAAATCTTTGGCATTAGTTATTGGTGTGTAAATTTTAATAATCACGTTAATTGGTCATCTTTGTAGGTATATGAATAGTACCCTAACGCTAATAGCGTTCATGCTCAACATTTCTTAAGCTCAAGGAAGTGAAGAACAAATTCAAGCCTCAAGTTGCAATACTTAAGGATCCTTTGGAAAGAATATTAAATGATTCAGGAAGCATTAAAAGAAGACGGAAAGAGTGTACAGAGTCATTGTACAAAAATGAATTGGTGGGCATGAAAATTTCTTGAAACAATATATGAGCAAGAGTCTTTGGTGATGAAGGAAGAAGTTCAAGCTACTGTGAAAGAATTAGAAAAAGAAAAAGGACCCAGGAATTGACATTTCAACAAACAGAAGCTGCCTGGGACGTGCTCACCAAGGTCTGCCAAGAAATCGGGAGGACAACCACCTGGCCAAGTGACTGGAAGAGATATATATTTGTTCACATTCCAAAAAAAGGTGACCTGCCAGAGTGCAGGAATTATTGAACAGAAGGGGTCGTGGTACTAGGGCTATTGTAGCTAATGTTAGATGGATCTTAGCTGAAAGCAGGGAGTACCAGAGGAATGTCTATCTTGTTTCATTGATTATGCAAAGGCATTTGACTGTGTGGATCATAACAAACTGTGGCTGACTCTGAGAAGAATGGGAATCCCAGAACATTTAATTGTGCTAATGCGAAACCTGTACTTGGACCAAGAGGCAGTCGTCAGAACAGAGAAAGGAAACACTGTATGGTTCAAAATTGGGAAGGGTGTGTATGCCAGGGATGTGTCCTGTCTCCATCCTTTTCAACTTGTATGCAGAACAGATTATCCAGGAGGCTGGGCTCTATGAGGAGAAAGGTGGGGTCAAGATTGGTGGAAGATCTATCAACAATCTGCGATATGCAGATGACACAACTCTGCTTGCTGAAACTGAGGAGGACCTGAATTGCTGGCTGCAGTCTTCAATATGGATCGAGGCTCAATGTCAAGAAGACAAAGATTCTCACCACTGAGCCAACTGGCAGCATCAGGATGGATGGTGAAGATTGTTCACAGCTTTAATTTTCTTGGCTCCACTCTTGGCACCAGTAGCCAGGAAATTAAAAGACATATTGCCATGGCAAAGTCTGCTCTTAGGGACCTCTCCAAAGTACTGAAGAGCAAGGGTGTATATCTGGAGACTAAGGTGTGTCTGATACAGGCCATTGTCTTTGCTATGACATGTTATGCATCAGAGAGTTGGACAGTGACAAAGGAGGACAGAAGGAGAATTGATGCCTTTGAGCTGTGGTGATGGAGAAGAGTATTGAGGGTATCAAGGACTGACAGGAAAACAGATTCATCCTGGAAAGGATTAAACCAGGCGGCTCCTTGGAGGCAAGGATTCTAAAGCTCTGACTAACATACTTTGGGCATGTGGTAAGGAGGGACTGGTCCTTGGAGAGGAACATCATGCTTCGGAGGGTGCAGGTACAGTGCTGGAGGGGAAGGCCCTCTATAAAGTGTATTGATTCAGTGACTGGGGTAATCGGGATGAGAATGTCAGAGACAATGCAATTGGCACAGGACAGAGCAGAGTTTGGGCTGTTGTACATAGGGTCGCTATGAGTCACAAGTGACTCGACGGCACATAATAACAACAATCTTTAATATCACATGCAATCAAGAATCTGCTGAAGATTATAAAAAACATGACTGGAACAGTACATTAACAGAGAACTGTCTGAAATGCAGGCTGGGTTTAGAAGAGGCTGAAGTACTAGTGATATCAGGACTAACGTTAGATGGATCTTGGTTGAAACAGGGAGTACTAGAGGAATGTCTGTGTTTCATTGACCATTGGCTAAGGCATGTGATTGTGTGGACCACAACAAACTATGGCTAACTGAGAATAATCTGATTCCCAGAACACTTGATCATTTTTATGTGATACCTATACTTGGACCAGGAAACAGTCTTTAGAACAGAGCAAGGAAACACTGTACAGTTCAAAATTGGGAAGGGTGTATGCCAGGGATGTGTCCTATCCCCATACCTTTTCAATCTATATGCAGAACAGATTATCCGGGAGGTTGGGCTCTTCTAAGGAGAAATGTGGCATCAGGATTGGAAGAAGACTCATCAACAATCTGCATTATGCAGATGACAAAACCCTGCTTGCTAAAACAGGATGACCTGAAGCACTTGCTTCAGAAGGTCAAGGACTTACTGTGGAAGGTCAATATGGATTAAAGCTCAATATCAAGAAAAGTCCAGGCTGGTTTCAGAAGGGGTCGTGGTACTAGAGATATTGTAGCTGATGTTAGATGGATCTTGGCTGAAAGCAGGGAATACCAGAGGAATGTCT
>NW_006399914.1:5022397-5034759 GCF_000299155.1 Elephantulus edwardii
TCTTAGAGAGGGTGAGACCAGTCTACTCCTTGGAGGCAAGGATTCTGAAGCTTCGTCTGACATACTTTGGACAAATTACAAGGTTGGATCAGTCCATGGAGAGTAACATCATGGGAGGGTTCAGAGAGAGCGAGCAAGAGAGAAAGACCCTCAATGAGATGGATTGATTCAGTGACTTGGGTAATGGGAATAGTTGTCAGAGATAATAAGATTGGCATGGGATTGTACATTGAGCTTTTGTACATTGGGCCGCCATGAGTTGCAGGCAACTAGACAAAACATAACAACAACAATTCATCTTATAATTGGGCACTGAGCAAGAACAACAGAAGAATTGACAGTTTCATATTGCATTACTGGAGATAAGTACTGAATATCCCATGGATTGTAAAAAAAATAAATAATAAGTCTGTTAGAGAAGTACAACCAGAGTGATTCTTAGAATCAAAGATGGTGAAGCTGTGTCTCAGATAGTTTGGGGATGCTGCCAGTAGGAGCCAGTCATTGGAAGGGGACTTCATGCTTGGAAAGGCAGAGGTTCTAGAAAATAGAGGAAGACCTCAACAAATTGAGGTCACAAAGTGACTGTAACAACAGACATGAGCACATTTGAGATACTAAGGATAGCACAGAATAGGGCAAGGTTCAGATCTGTTCATAGGGTGGCTGTGAGTCATAGTTGACTCTACAGCACCTCACAATAACTATTTCATTAAGGAGATCACTCTTATCCAGTAGTATTTTGAATGTCTTCAAGCCCAAGTGGCTCATCTGATGGCAGTATATCAGATAATGTTTTGCTGCTATTCACAAGTTTTCACTGGTTGAAATTTTTAAATAGGTCACCAGATCTTTCTTCCTAGGCTAAGTCTAAAGGCTCTGCTAAGGCCTGTGGGTTACCCTGTTGTCACTTGAAATACTGGTGACATAGTTCCAATAATCATAGCAAAACATAAGTCACAAAAGTATGACAAATTGACAGATTAATGGTGAAAAATATCTACAATATTCTGTTCTTAAGTTTTACTTTAATTCCTTCCTAATTGAGCAAGTTCTTATTTCTTAAATAACTCAAGTACAATGGTGTGCAGTATGGTCTAGTGATAGACTACAAAAGCTTTAGAGTCAGATAACCTCAGCTTTAAAACAAATTCCAATATTTACGTGTTGACTACAATGATAAATATTTTTTTAAAAGTTTTAAGTATGCTGGAGATACAAGCAGAATTATTTACATTTAGCCCTGCTTACTTGTAGATTTTTAAAACTTGTTTTACAAAGATAATTTATTTCTACATTTCTACTCATTGCTGTTGAGTTGTAATCTATTTTGAGTTGACTCTCTCTTGGGTTTTCTGAGGCCTTAAAATGCACAGAAGGAGACAGCCCATCTTTCTTCCAGAGAGCTGCTGGTGAAACTAACTGCCCAGAGAGGAATGGCCTTTGGGGTAGCAGCACAAGCCTCTATGGGCTAAGCCACCATAGTGTGCACAATTTAGAAAAGAAATAGTTTTAAAAAACAAAGTTAAAATTTCAGTAATAAAGCTTAAAATACAAGAGTAGTAACAAGGGTGGGGGCCTGCTTAAGGGTGTGTCTTTTAAATCCCATAGTGAAGGGCTGAGTCTGAGGGCTGGCCTGGAGACTCCACTCTACAAGTTGGCTCCTAATGTCTCATGGTGGACATATCTTGATGATGGTGGTCATAGCTTGATGGGGGTCACGTAAGGAAATTTTTGGGGTTATGTTTGATGTGCATTATTGTTCTTTTTTCCCCGCAAAAGCAGGCACTTACACTTTTTAAAAAACTTTATTATTAATTTCAATGAAAATTTACAGAGACATTTTTACAGAGATTTCCATTTATTCATTGTTGCACTTTTTCCCTTCCCAACCCTCCCCCTAGTACACTACCCTCTTGGAGAAGTAAAAGAAAAATTATTTCATTGTTTTACAATCCCTCCCCCCACGTCCACTCCATTATGCACCCTTTGCTCTGGACTCTTGTCATGACAAAAATACCTAATAATTTTCCCTCTTAAATAGGGTTTTTTCCCTCATCTGTTTCAATAAAGCATACATTATTGAACCCATCTTTCTCAGTCTCCTCCCAACCCCGAGGTCAGTCCTGCTTTACAATAGTGGCAATATGCAGTACTTGTCCTTTTGTGACTGAGATACTTCACTCAGCATAATGTCCTCTAGGGTCACCCATTTTTAATAATATTGCATGAGTTCCCTGTTTTTCAAGGTAGCATAGTATTCCATTGTGTGAATATAACACAGCTTCTCTATCCATTCGTTTGTTGATGAGCACTTAGGTTGATTCCAAATCCTTGCTATTGTGAACAAAGCCGTGATAAACATGGGTGTGCATATATCTGCTTGGATGTCAGAATTGCTGGGTCAAATGGTATCTCTATTTGCAACTTTTTGAGAAAGTGCCATACAGCCTTCCACAGTGGTTGCACCATTTTACACTTCCACCAACAGTGAATAAGGGTTCCAGTTTCTCCACAACCTCGCCAGCATTTGTTGTTTGCTGTTCTGTTAAATTTTGCTATTCTGACTGGGGTGAGATGCTACCTCATAGTTGTTTTGATTTGCATCTCTCTTAGAGCTAGAGATTTTGAACATTTCTTCATGTGCTTGTTAGCCATCTGAATGTCATCTTCGGTGAAGTGTCTGTTCATATACTGTGCCCATTTTTCTATTGGATTATTTATCTTTATCTTGTTGTGGTGGGGCACTTCCAATTTTTTACATCATTTTTTGTAAATGTGCTGTATGAAGTAACCTGGGCTTGCTTTGACGCTGAACCTTGTGCCATTGGAGTTTTTAACGTCATAATGGTTTCCCAATGTAGATAGTGTTTGGGGGAGCTTCCAGTTATAAAACAGGTTTGGCAGCAGGAGTGGTATTTACTTCCTATACCACATGCCTATGGAAACTCTGTGAACTTGGAGAAATGAAAAAAGTTATGAAAAGGCAGTAGGTCTTTTGTTCATAGAGTCACTATGAGTCATACCTGACTGATAGCAATCAACAGCAAAAGCAATTTAAGAATAGTATATTTAAGTAATTTTATTTACCATTAGAAAAATCAAAGTCTCCCAAAAGGATTTACATATATAATTATATAACTAATGAAATTATTTTTAATTGATATTTTAATGAAAGATTATACAGAACTTGGATTTCCATTCATTCATTGTTGCACATTTTCCTCCTTGCCCTCTCCTCCCCCTAACCCCCTGCTGAGTTCCCTTTTCTCTTCTGAGAAGAAAAAAAAATTCTTTCATTGTTATAAAATCCCCCCTCCCCCAGTCCATTTTTCTACACAACTCTTATTCTGGATTCTTGCCACGCAAATAATACCTAATCTTAATCCCTTTTAAACAGTTCTCTCTCTCATCTATTTCAATGCAGTGTACATTATTTATCCCCTCTTTACTTAAATTCTCCCTAAAACTGATGTCAGTCCTGTTTTATAACAGTGGCATTATGCACTATTTGTGCTTTTGTGATTGAGATATTTCACCAAAAATAATGTCCTCCAGGGTCACCCATTTTGTATAGTATTTCATGAGCTCCTTGTTTTTCAATGCTGTGTAGTATTCCATTATGTGACTATACCATAGTTTCTCTATCCATTCATTTGTACAGCAACACTTGTGTTTCCAATTCTTTGCTACTGTGGACAAAGCAGTAATAAACGTAGGTCTGCATATATTTGCTTGGGTGGCAGTTCTGGTTTCTTTAGGATATATTCCCAGAAGTGGAATTGTTGGATCAAATGGTATTTCTATTTCCAACTTTTATTTCTCTTCTACTACATACTTTATTTTTTTAAATAATTTTAATGAGCATTTACAGAGAATTTGGATTTCCATTGAGAAAGCACCATACTGCCTTCCATAGTGATTGCACCATTTTATACTCCCACCAACAATGAATAAGGGTTCCAGTTTCTTCACAACCTCACCAGCATTTGTCGTTTGCCGCTCTGCTAATTTTGCTCTTCCTACTGGGCTGAGATAATACCTCATAGTTGTTTTAATTTGCATCTCTCACAGAGCTAGGGATTTTGAACATTTCTTTATGTGTTTGTTCACCATCTGAGTATCTTCTTTCGTGAAGTGTCTTTTCATGTCCTGTGCCCATTTTGCAATGGGGTTGTTTACCTTTATCTTGTAGTGCTTGATTATTTAAAAATAAGTCTCTTATCAGACATGTCATTACAAAATATTTTTTTTCTAGTCTGTGGTTTTCCTTTTTACCCTGTTGGAAAAGTTTTTCAATGTGCATAGGGATTTGATTCTTAGAAGGTCCCATTCATCTATTTTATCCTCTCTTGGTGGTAGGTAATTAAATTCTTGAATACATAAAAAGTGAATTGCACTGGGAAAATTTGCAGTCAGGGACCTCTCCAGAGTACTGAGAAGCAACGATGCTATAGTGCTCCTGATCTAGGCCATGGTCTTTGCAATTACTTGCTATGCATCAAAGAGCTGTGCAATTGATGCCTTTGAATTGTGGTACTGGAGAGGAGTACTGAACATACCAGGGACAGCAAAGAGAATAAGCAGGTCTGTCTTTGAAAGTGTAAAACAAAGTTTCACCTTGGGAACTAGGATTTTGTGGCTCCATCTCATATACTTTGGGCACATGGCTAGGAGGAACCCATCCTTGGAGAAGGACATTATACTCCAAAGGATGGAGAGACAGCACAGGAGAGGAAGGCCCCAGCTGACACAGACAGTCAGTAACTGGGTTGATTGGGGTAGGTGTGTCAAAGTCAATGAGACTGATTCATAATAGTGCAGACTTCAGAGCTGTTGTTTATAGGATCACTATGGGTAATCTCCTGTGCTATTAAGTACCTCTGAAAAACCACTGGAGGGTCAAGTATGGGTTGGTTCTGACTTGATGGTACAAAACAACAATGTGAGTCACAGGGGAGTCAACAGCACTTAACAACAATGATACTTTGTAAGAACAATTAATACCATCATTTAAAGGTTATTCATTACATTCAATTAAGACTAAGAACTGAATTTCTATAAATTAAATCTACATAAGAAATGTTAATCAACAAAATTAAATAAGGGGGTAATTACACAGATTCTGAAAAGAAGTAAAAATCACTACTCAACCAGTTGTTCAATACCGGATGCTTACATTTACTAAGTGGCTACAATATAGCTTGAGCTCTTGTGGCCTAAGAACCTGAGCTGAAATCTTAAAGGCACTCGGTTCAAAGCTACCAGCTCTGGCTGCTCTGTGGAAGAAGGATGGAAAATCTCCTCTTATGTGATTTACTGCCTCTGAAAACCTGCTAGAGGGTCAACTGTAATTCAGTTCCAACCCATGGCACCCAACAACATAATATAACCTAGTGGTAAGAAGTTGTACTGCAATCCCAAAGGCACATGGTTCAAATCCACCATCTGCCAGCTACCCCATAGGAGAAGGATGGACAATCTTTACCCATGCAATTTGCTGCCTTTGAAAATCTGCTGGAGGATCAACTATGGGTGTGTTCTGACTCAAGGGCACACAACAATAGAACAACGCATCAAGCATTATGTAATACACTGGGAATACAAAGATTAATAAGGCTCGAAGGAGCAAGAAAAATTAAACAAATTACTTAAATACATTTATGAAAAAGCGATGGGAATAAAAGGCAAAGGAAAAAATAGGTAATAATGTCCTAGAAACTTCAGTAAGTCTTCATTTAAGAAAAGGCTGAAATTCCACAAAAGATGTCCAATTTTAAAAGAGAATTCAAAAATATTTTTCAAATTATTTTTTAAAAATGTTCTTTTAATTTTGCCTGGCCCATGTTAAACCTACTGATTGTTCAAAGACAAGGCTACAATTTCCAATACTGACATCATTGCCACTTGTGATGGTTAATTTTTATGTGTCTATTTGGCAACATTACTGTGCTAAGTTATTTGATCCAACAGATCAAACATTAGTCTACATGTTATTATGAAGAATTCATTGTTGTTACTTGCCATAAGCTGGCATGTAACTCATGGTTACTCGTGTACAACAGAATGATGATACATTTCCATGATTGGCTGGGCAGTGACTACTATAGTTTTGGAAAGATGATCACAAAACCTCTCTTCCCAATCTAAGCTGGAAGCTCCATTGAAACCTACTAACACCACAGGAGTAGGCAATACTCCACCGACAAACTGGCCATCACTACACTTGAGATTCATTAGCTGGAAACTGAACCTGAACTTTCTGCATGGAATCTAGAATTCTGCTACTGCTTCCTCCTCAATGTCATTAATCGTAAGATAAAAGCAAATCAAAACAGCAATGTAAAATTCACTTCATACTTCCAAGATGGCTATGATAAAAAAAAAACCAGAAAACAGAAAGCAACAGGTGTTGGGAAGGATGCATAGAAATTGAAGCCCTTATCCATTGTTATTGGACTGTAAAATGGTACAGTCACTGTGGAAAATGGTTTGGTGATTCCTCAAAAAAAGTGAAACGTGCTTTACCATATGACTCAGCATTTCCACTGCTGGTTATAGACTCAAAAGAACTGAAAACAGAGACTCAATCAAGAACTTGTATATAAATGTTCATTGTAAAACTATTTACAATATAAAAAATTTAAACAGCCTAAATGACTATCAACAAATGAATGGATAAATAAAATGCAGGACATACGTAGAATATTCAGTCATAAAGAAAATGAAGCCCAAGGTATACTACAACGTGGATGAACCTAGAAGACACTATGTGAAGTCGCAAAAGGGCAGGTACTGTATGATTCTTCTTATATGAAATATTTTGAACAGACCAAAATTTATATGTGGTTAGTTGAAGGGGACAAAAGGGGAAGGGGACAAGTTACTTTTTGGTAAGGGTGATGAAGAAATTTGGAAATGGATAATGGTGATGGTTGAAAAGCAGGACTTATCCTGCACATAATTAATGTTACTAAATTATCAACTTGTCCTACTGTGATAGCATGCATGTTGCAGTGATGCTGGAAACTATGCCACCACTACTTCAAATACCAGCAGGGTCACTCACAGTGGAGAGTGCCTTAGCTGAGCTTCCCCACTAAGACTGGGAAAAACGCTTGGTGATCTATTTCCAAAATTAAGACAATAAAAATATTATTAGTCAAAACATAACATTGTCTGATTTGCTTGCATAGGAAATATTATCAGGGGGATCAATGGCTGCAGGAAAAGTGATGTTAGCTATAGTGATGAACTTGAAAATGTCAGTGATTTTTAGGATGCTTCAAGACCTGGTAGTGTTTCATCTGTTGGGCATAAAGTCACCTCTGTCTGTCCTTACATCCACCATCCTATCATGATCTTTCTTGACTTGTTTGTCTCTAATACAATCTGTTGTGGGAATCTACTGCTGCAGCTCAGATTTTGGCTTGTCAGTTTCTTTATCTGCTATCCTGCTACCTCCAGGTTCAGTTTAATCAAGTTCTGCTCTAGGTTTTGTTCTATTAACATTAATCTTTCCAGATAAATGTTCAAGTTCAATGAGATTATATTTATCAGTCCGTTCTGAATAAATAGCCTTTAAAATAAAATAGACTTTATATTTTAATATTTTTTCATACCTATAATTTCACTCTTTATAAGAATACACAAATATATGTGCACATAACACACATACATATCCCTCATAATGAAATAAGGCTTACTTGTTGGCAAGATCATGTCACCCCAATCAAACAATCTGGATGCATGGCTTTTCAAAACAGATGAACATTCTTCTATTCTTGACTGCATGTTCAAGACTGCTTCAAATATACGAGAGACATTTTGCCATAAATGCGTATAAACTGAAATATACGTGCAATCTTCCTTTATATTGTTTAGACTCTGCTCCAATTTTTCATCTTGACTTATATGCATTTCCTTTGGCCAATCATCCTGCACAAATGAGAAATAGGGAATTCAAATTAAATAATTTTCATCTATTTGAACAATAGAAATTTAAACCAAATGAGCTACGATTGAGATTTTATTCCCTAACATTATTTACTAACATTTTTATATTTTGAAAAAAGACTGAAATGCTTTATAAAGTTTTTTTAAAAGATTTGTTGATTTGATGCCTTGTCAAATAGGCATCATGTCTCTTTATTTTCTTTATGTCTATAATAATTTAACTTTTCCCTTGACCTTTATTAAATGCAACCTTTAGAAATTATAAACTAATTATTATTATTAGGAATTCCTTAGTTAAGCATATCTGATATTTTCTCATAATTAAAATTACATAAATTGACGGTTTAGCTGTTAGAGAAGTGGTGTTATATTCTTACAATATTTTATCTGATGGTGTATTATTTTATTTGATCCATAACTGCCATGAGGACTTTGATAAATTAATTAAGGTGTTACTTACCAAGTTTTTTTCATGGAAAAGTTATTTTATTCATCTCTATAATGAAGAATTATCTTGAAGCAGAGCTTTTTTGAAATTACCAAAATATTCTATTGCTCACCAATTTGTCAAGATATTTCTTTTTTTGGGGGGGATGGATCAAATAATTTAATTCTAAATTATTTTTTAAATTGTGTTTTATACAATCACTCACTTTTGTACCTTTGTTTATATATAGTTTCATTTATGTAAATTTTATTTTTTACAATCATTTCTATTGTTGTTGTTCTGCTGTTGTTGTTGTTAGGTGCCATTGAGTTGAGTATGACTCTTAGCAACCCTATGCACAAAAGATCTGACATCAGTTCTGTCCTGTACCATCCTCACACTTGTGGGCACACAGGAGTCCACCTTATCAATTCACCTGGTTGAGTATCTTCCTCTTTTTTGCCGACCCTCCACCCTTCCCAACATCATGTCCCTCTCCAAGGAATAGCACCTCCTAGTTATATGCCCAAGGTATGTTAGGAGAAGCCTCATCATTCTTGCCTTCAAAGAGCCCTCTGGCTTCACCTTCTCCAAGACATATTTATTCATTTTCTTGGCTCTCCATAGAATGTTCAGTGCTCTTCTCCTACATGACAGCTCAAAGGCATCAATTCTTTTTCTGTCGTTTCTATTCATTGTCCAGGTCTTAGATGCATAGCTAGTAATAGGAAAGACCATGGCCTTAATCAAAGGCATCTGAGTCCTCAAACTGACATCACTACTCCTCAATAATTTAGAAAGGTCCCTAACTGCAGATTTCCCTATTGCAATGCATCTCCATATTTCTTTACTGCTCTTACCAAGGGTGTTAATCTGGACATTTCTAAATTGTGTTAGAAATCAAGTGTAAACTGATTAACTATATCTGATTCTGTTTAAAATCAGCTGAGTGGGGAGCCTCTGTGTGGGCAAACAGGATCTGGTGGGTGGGCCCTGGTATTTAAAATTCAGTGTAGTCCTCCTGTGAGTGAGCCGTTAATTTGGGGAAGTGGGATCCTGGTGGGTAAGTGCTTGTGATTTACTTGAAAACCAGGGTAAACTGTTAGGACATTTCTAAATTGCCATAGCAATTAATTGTAAACTGATTAACTATCTGATCTCAGTTACAATCAGCTGGGTGGGAAGTCTATTTGATTATGTTGGCCTCACTCTAACCACATTCCCTCCTCCTTCTGTTCCTATTTTGTCTGTACCAGATATCCCTTGAACAGAATATAGTCTAAATAGTCTATTTTGTAGCCTATCTAGGGAATGTAAGAAGCCAAAGGGCAGATAAGTTTCTCAGAAAAAAAATGTCATTACTACTGAGAGGAAAGTCAACAGCGAGAGTCAAGTGAAAATACTAATTTAAAGGAAATAAATGCATTTATATTCCAACAGGGCAAAAGAATTAGAATATAAATTCACTATTACCTGAAGAGCTAAACCTTCCACTATAGAACTACATCTTCAGTGATAACGCTTAGAAAACATTTATCCTATTTAAATCAGGCATAGGAGAATATGAATTGGCCATAAATTTAAATTTAACAGTAACAATTAAAACCTTGATAATGGCAGAAGTGTATAAAATAACATACCAGTGCAAAACTAGAACTAAAGGATGGAAAGTACATAGATAAAGGGTTCCCCTGAATATTTCAGAAATTTACTAATTTTAAATCTTTACCCATATTCCAAGTCCCAAAAGATAGTATTGAGCCATATAGCAAAGCATAAAAATTATGACTAGAGTTAGAGAAAGAAGAGACTAACTACTTGTTAGTGTTTCTTTTTCTACAGTTTTTGTATAATGAGAGATTTACAAGCGTGAATAACTTATTTAATATTAAGTAAGCAAAACCAGGCTGCTCCTTGGAGGCAAGGATTCTGAGGCTTCATCCGACACACTTTGGTCATGTTGTAAGGAGAGACTGGTCCTTGGAGAAGGACATCATGCTTGGGAGGGTGGAGGACAGGCGCAGGAGGGGAAGGCCCTCTAGGACATGGACTGATTCGGTGACTGTGGTAATCAGGACGAGTGTGTCAGAGACAATGAGATTGGAACAGGACAGAACAGAGTTCAGGGCTGTTGTACATAGGGTCGATATGAGTCGCAAGCAACTCAATGGCACATAACAACAAAACAACAAGAAGTAAAAAAAATGAAAATATGTAAGTAAACAAATATGGATTATTGCTTAAATAACTATAAAGCGAATAAGAACTCTTGCTCAAATGAAAATAGTAGGATTGAAGTAACTATCTTCTCTATCACAAAGTATCTTTGATCCTTTCAGAAAAATCACAATAGAGATCTAAGTACTATACAGGTCTGGGTCATATATTGAAGCTGCACATATAGACGCTCCCTTCAACATATAAAGAGGGTGTTACTGTGTGGTGGCGTAGTCCATAGGGAACTGTGCTATTAACCCAAAGGCCACATCCTTCTGGCAGTCTGAATCCACTAGCAGCTCTGTAGATGAAAGGTGGGCAGTCTACTCCCATGCAATTTATAGCCTCAGAAGCCTACTGGATTGAGGGTCAAATATGAGTAAATACTTGAGGGCAAAGAGCTTGAGTTTGTTTGTGTAATGTGGCAGAACTTTCACCACATGGTTGAGTGGGGCCATATAAATATGTGAATGAGGTGAATAGCCCCTTTTGTATGGGAACATGAGAACAAGGTGTACATATTAACTAATGGGAGACTGGTTAATCTTGCCATCCCACCAGGCTTATTAGCAGTAGAAAATTGAAATCTCACTACCATCAAGAAAGAAGTGGAGAGTGTAGCACATCCACTGCACCATAGATTCCTACTAAGACAGACCAGGATCGAGAACAGAGCAACAGCAAGAGCATCAGCAGCATCAGCAGGAGAGATAGAGGAGAAATAGATTTCCACATGTGACAGAGTTGAACTGGAATTTCTACTCCATGGTGCTAGAACTGATAGTTTTCACCCAAGCTTTCTAGAGGAGTGGTGTATGGGGTAAGCAAACATTCACTAGCTACAAGCTTAGTTGTCTAAACCCACACAGGGGTGTCTTGAATGATCAGGACTGGTGATCTCCTTTTTAAAGATCACAATCTTGAGAGCTTCACAGGATAGTTCTACTCTGGACTTCAGAACTGTCTTGATGGCAACCAACAAAAATAACAAGAATTGGTACAATGGCATAGAGGTCAAAGGGCTTACTAATTATTTTTTTCAGTTTCCTTAAATGTAATCTTTTCTCTTTGGCATTTAAAAAAATATCTTATACATGATAGTTTGGCTGTAGCATTATTTCCATCAATATTTAAGTCAAAATAGTTACAAACAGCTTTTCCTAAAAGCACTTCAAAATATTTGGTCTGCACAATGATTGAAATAAACTTCATAAAATGAGAATGTTTTCATTTTCTATTTCTTCCTAAAGGGAACAAAAACTTTTGCCTAAACATTGAGAATGGTACTTAAACAAAAAGAACAAAAAATGTTTTAAGATACATATTTCTGAAATGTCACTGCCAACAGTTTAGTCACAGCAAATTCTGCCTATATTTAAACATAAATAAAAACCAAACCTACTGCCCTTGAGTTGATTCTGACTCCTGGCAATCCCAAGTGTTACAGAGTTTAACCGCTCCATGGAGTTTTCTTGACTACAATCTTACAGAAGTGCATCGCCAGACCTTTTTTTCTCTGTAGTGCTGATAGATTATATTTAACAGTCAATCTTTAAGTTAGAAGTTGACACCACAACAAGATAAAGGTAAACAACCCAATTGAAAAATGGAGACAGGATATGAACAGACACTTCACCAAAGACATTCAGATGGAAACAAACACATGAAGAAATGTTCAAAATCCCTAGCTCTAAGAGAGATGCAAATCAAAACAACTATGAGATATCATCTCAGCCAAGTAGGAATTGCAAAATTCAACAAA
>NW_006399914.1:5035507-5036641 GCF_000299155.1 Elephantulus edwardii
ATTAAAAAAATTAAAAATTAGCTTTACTATACCTAAAAAAAAAGTTAGAAGTTGAGTCAAAACATTTGTGTCAGCCAGAGACAGAAATATACAAATTGTTATTGTTGTTAGGGGATATCAAGCTGAGTCTGACTTATTGTAACCCTAAGAACCACAGATCTGAACTTTGTCCTATCCTGTGCCATCCTCATCACCTCTGACATAATTGAGCCCATTGTTGCAGTCACTGTGTCAATCCATCTTGTAGAGGGTCTTCCTTTCTCTAACAATCCACCTTTCCAAGCATAATGTTCCTCTCCAAGAAACAGTCTCTAACACACCCAACGAGTGTGAGATGAAGTTTCATCATCCTTATCTCTAAAGAGCACTCTGGCTGCTCTTCCTCTGAGACATATCTATTCCTTTGGCAGTCCATGGGATATTCAGTATGTTTCTCCAATACCACAACTTAAAGGTATTGATACTTCTTCTGTCATACTTTCTCACTGTCCAGCTCTCAGATGCTATTCTGAAGTCTTCACTTCTGGTATCAAGGGTGTTGACTGTGGATCCAAGTAAGACGAAACATGTGACAATTTAAAACCTTTTCTCCACTTATCATGATGCTTCCTATAGGTGAGGATTTCTGTCTTCTTGATGTTGACATTCATCCACATTGAAGGTTGCCAGTTTTTATCTTCCGCAGCAAGAGTTTTGAGTCCTCCTCACTTTCAGGAAGCAAGGTTGTGTCATCTGCATAATATAAGTTGTTGATAAATCTTTCCTCCTATCCTGACGCTGTACTTTTCTTCATAGAGTCCAGCTTTTCAAAGTATTTATTTAGTATACAAATTGAAAAGGTATGGAGAAAGGATACAGCCCTGACATACACCTTTCAGTATTTTAAACCATGCAGTGTTCCACAGCTCTGTTTGATAACTACTTCTTGGGCTAGGTATAAGTTTCATATTGTTGTTGTTGTTATGTGCCGTCGAGTCGCTTGCAACTCATAGCGATCCTATGTACAACAGCCCTAAACCGTGCTCTATCCTGTGCCAATCGCACTGCCTCTGACACACCCATCCTGATTACACCAGTCACTGAATCAATCCACCTCATAGAGGGACTTCCCCTTCTGCGCCATCCCTCCACCCT
>NW_006399914.1:5037750-5040168 GCF_000299155.1 Elephantulus edwardii
GCCTTATTTTTTGCTATTTCCTTCAAAGCAGCTTGAACTTCTTCCTTCATCACCATAGGCTCTTGCTCATATGTGATTTCATTAAATTCTTCTGTGTCTGACAGTTCCTTTTATATACAGTGACTCAGTATATTCTTTCCATCTTCTTTTAATACCTCCTGGATCATTTAATATTAGCATAATAAAATGTTCCAATATTCTTTTCCTTTTCAATGTTAAACATTGTTTGTTATGACCCACACTGTCAAGTAACTTTGCATAGTTATAAAACACAATAGGCATTTTTCTGGTATTCTCAGTTTTCAGTCAAGATTCATCTGACATCAGCAATGACATCCCTGGTGCCTTGTCCTCTTCTAAACTCAGCTTGAACTCTGTTTATGTACTATTCTAGCCATTTTGGATGATCTTCAGAAGTATTTCTTGCATGTGATATAACCAATATTGTTCAATTATTTCCACAATTCTGTTAGATCACCTTTCTTGAGAATGGAGACATAAATGGATTTCTTCCAGTTTCCTGGGACAGACTGGTGAGCACATCCAGGGCAGCATGCATGTGTTAGATGAAACATGTTTATTGGCATCCCATTGATTCCTGGGGCTTTTTTTATTTTCTTTTCTTATTCCTTCATTGAAGCTTGAACTTCTTCATTTCCATAGGCTCTTTATCATATGCTATACTTTCTGAACATTTCTGTGTTGACCAAATCTTTCTGTTCCATCTTCTTTTGATGCTTTCTGAGTCATATAAGAATTTCCTCATAGCATCTATAAGTAGAGAAATTTAAGGCTTGAATTTGTTTTTAAATTATTTTTTTTCATTTTGAGAAATCCTGAGCAAGTTCTTCCCTTTTTATTCTCCAACTCCAGCTCTTGGCACATTTCTTTATATCTTGCCTTGTCTTGTTGAATTAAACTTTGACATAGTTCCTTTTTTTTTTTTTTTTCTTCCACATCTCTTATCTTTATTCTGGCTTCTCAATGCTCTAGTTTCATTTTCTGACACCCATTTTGGTCTTTTCTTTCTCCTCTGTGTACTTCCCATTTGATCTCTTCATGGATGAAATCCTTGCCATAATCCTCCAATTCAAGGCCTCGACCCTATTTGTGAGATGATTTATTAATTCAGGTAGGATAGACTCAAGATTATATATTTGGTTCTCGTGGCTTTATTTTCATTTTCTTATGCTTCAATGAGCAATTGATGGCTTGTTTTACAGTTGGCATCTAATCTGGTTTTGAATGCTGTATTGAGCTTCTACCATAATTTTTTCCATAGGTGTAATATATAGGATTCATACACAGTCCCTCAGACTAAGACCATGTATATAATCATTGTTTGTGTTTCTTAAATTAGATATTTGTGATGAATAAGCCATCAAATGTACAAAGTTCATTTGATCTCTAGCCTCTTTACTGTCCAATTACCATTCCTTCTTCATTGTTTCCAACTTTTGATTCCAGTGATTAATTATTATTAATGCATCTTGATTGCATGCTTGGTCAATTTCAGACAGCAAAAGGTGATGAAAATGCTCAATTTCCTCCTCTTTGGCATTAGCTAATGGTGCATATATTTGAATAAGAGTTCTATTAACAGGTATTCCCTTGTACACGTATGGATAGTATCTTATCACTCATAGCATTGTATTTCAGGATAGATGTGTAGTTGGTCTTTGAAAACTGAATGTAACACTATTTTTGCTCAATTTTTCATTCACAAAATAGCAAATCATATGACTGTCTGGTTCAGAGTGACCAATGCCAATACATCTCCGCACAGTAATGCCTAGAACATTAAGTTTTATGCCTTCTATTTCATTTTTATCAACTTCCAGTTTTCCTACATTCATACTTCATACATTTCACATTCCCATTATTAATGGATGTTGACAGTGACTTCCAGTCTTGGCTCTACCTCTAATACTATAATTATCCATGCTTCTCTATTGCTCACAGAGTTTGCAAAGGTCTATTTTTCAGAAATTATGCTTCCTAATCTGAATTAATTTGGAAGCTCTGCTGAATTCTTTCCACCATGGGTGATCCTGTTGGCATATGAAACACCAGTGACATAGCTTCCAGCATCACAGCAGCCCACAAGTTGTCACAGTAGATCAAACTGGCAGCTATATTGTACTGAGCAATAAGAGCAAATGATACAAAAATTAAAAAAATATGTGTGGATCATAACAAACTGTGGCTGACTCTGAGAAGAATGGGAATCCCAGAACATTTAATTGTGCTAATGCGAAACCTGTACTTGGACCAAGAAGGCAGTCGTCAGAACAGAGCAAGGTAACACTGCATGGTTCAAAATTGGGAAGGGTGTACGTCACGGATGCATCCTGTCTCCACACCTTTTCAACATGTATGCAGAGCAGATTATCCGAGAAGCTGGGCTCTATGAGGAGA
>NW_006399914.1:5040663-5048989 GCF_000299155.1 Elephantulus edwardii
AAAACAAACAGATTCATCTTGGAGAGGATTAAACCAAGCTACTCCTTGGAGGCAAGGATTCTGGGGCTTCGTCTGACATACTTTGGACACGTTGCAAGGAGGGACGGGTCCTTGGAGAGGGACATCATGCTTGGGAGGGTGGAGTGACAGAGCAGGAGGGGAAGACCCATTATGAGATGGATTGATTAGGTGACTGGGGTAATCGGGATGGGTGTGTCAGAGGCAGTGCGGCTGGAACAGGATAGAGCAGGGTTTAGGGCTGTTGTGCATAGGGTCGCTATGAGTCGAAAATGACTCATTGGCACATAACAACAACAACAAGCTATAAAACAGGCAGCAACATGAAAAACACTCCTACAATACAACAAACTGACAGGTGTTTACTTCTAGCAGCAAATCACAGAATCAACCAAGCATGCAAATATCATGATGCCAGACAGCCTTCTCTGGTCTCATCTGAGGCCTGCGGTAGCATGGCTGGCTGAGGACCCAGATAGCTCCAAAGGCCTTCGAGCTGAGGTCCTGATAGCTGCTGGCACATCGAGATGGAGCCTCAGGGGCCCACGGGCCTTTATATTCAATACACCAAAAGTACACACACACAGATGTTATAAAATACAGAAGTCTTTTTTTCTGTCTTCTACACTGATGTCTTTACCCTAGGTTTGACACTCAAAGAAATCCAAGCTTCAAGTGTACATGAACCCAAGAGAAAAGTCTTGCCAAGCCTAATATTTCCAAAATATGTTGATAGTCATTTATAACAATAGAAAGGTAGCTTTCAACATGAAAACAAACACATTTAAAATCTCACTGATTCCATGAAGGAATATTGATACTATTTCTATAAATTATTTATAACATTCTATCATATAAAATTGGCTGCTATACTCACCAAGTTTTGAGACTTTAAGAAATCCTCAAGGTTCTTTGGAGGTTCTTGGATTGTCTAAGGAAGGAAATTCAATATTGATCATGGAAATAAATTTAGATTTGTAAATAATAATAAATTTATTTAAATAAGATTGAGACTGTAAATATAATATAAGAACTATTATAAAAATTCAGCTATCAAAATAACTATAATTATATATATTCATATCCTGAGTCATCAAACAAAATTCTGTAAAATGTTCTCCTTTTTCTACTGACTTTAAAGAAATAAATCTTGCTAAGAGTCCAAATTTCAAATTCAAGACACATTGTGTTATCTTGGATGATATGTATGGTAAATACAGAAACATATAATGACACTTTCTTTTTACTGATGACATGTTTTTAAAAATCACACCACTTAAATGGTAAAAATAATTTAAACATTTGGATTTGTCTAACAAATAAGAACATAATTTTATTAGTAATTTCTCTGTGAGCCAAAAAATGTATTCTCCTATTACATAACTTCATGCCAACCCATTTCATTTTGCTAAAATGACATCTTTCAACAGACTGATGCTGCCCTGGATACACTCACCAGGTTGCACCAATAAACTTGGCCAACTAACTGGAACAGATCCATATTTATTCCCATTCCAATAAAAGGTACCCAGAGTGCAAAAATTATCAAACAATATCACTAAGATCATGCAAGCAAGATACTGAAGATTATAAAAAAAAAAGACTGGAATGATATGTCTATGGAGAACTGCCAGATGTGCAGGCTAAGTTTAAAAGAGGCCATGGCACTAGGGACTTTATAGCCAATGTTAGATGGATCTTAGCTGAAAGTAGAAAGTACTAGATGAATGTCTATCTGTATTTAAATGACTATGTCAAAGCATTTGATGGTGTGGATCACAACAAATTGTGGCTAACCTTGAAAAAAATGTCAATCCTAGAACACTTCATTGTGCTCATGTGAAACCTATACTTGGACTAGGAAGCAGTCATCAGAACAGAGCAAAGAAACACTACGTGCTTCAAAATCCACACCTTTTCAATCTATATATGGAACAGATCATTCAAGAGGTGGAGCTTTATGAAAAGGCATGTGGAATCCAGATTGGAGAAAGACTCCTTAACAACCTGAATTATGGAGATGTCACAACCTTGCTTGCTGGAACTGAGGAAGACCTGAAGAATTTGCCGCTGAAGGTCGAGGACTGTAGTCTTCAATATAGATTAAAGCTCAACATCAAGAAAATCCAAAATCTCTGTAAATGTTCATTAAAATTAATAAAATAAAATTTAAAAAAGATTCTCACTACTGGGTCAACTGGCATAAGAGATGGAAAAGAAATTGAGACTGTTAACAATTTCAGTTGGGCTTGGTTCTACAGTCAACACTCTTGGCACCAGCAATCAGGAAATCAAGATTCTGCTATTAGGGACTTCTCCAGATTGCTGAAGAATAATGTCAGTCTAGGGACAAAGGGGTGCCTCATCCAAGCCATGGTCTTAACAATTACTTGCTATCAGAGAGCTATACATCAGAGAGCTGGACAATGACTAATGATGACAGAAGAATCAATGGCTTTGAATTGTGGTGCTGGAGAAGAGTATTGAACATACAATGAACTGACAAGAGAACAAACAAGTCTGTCTTGAAGAGTGTGAAATCAAGCTGCTCCTTAGGACAGAGATATTGAAACTCCATCTCACATAATTTCAGCATATTTCCACAAGTGGCCAATCCTTGGAGAAGGACATCATACTTGGATGGATGGAGGAACAGCACAGAAGTGGATAAAATGGATTGACACAGCAACTGGAATAACGGGGGTAGGTGTGCTGGAGGCAATGAGATTGGCATAGAATAGGGCAGGGTTCAGAGTTATGAGTCACAGGTAACTTGATGGCACATAACAACAACATCACACAAACTAATTCTAATCAAGAACGCATTTTGCTTTTCCTTAACTAAGGCACATAGTCTTCCTTCAGCAGAGAAAATTCTCTACCCTAAACACTTTCCCATCAATTCCTTCATGGACTAACTCTTACTTTAAGTCTCAAATCAAAAGGCACTTTTCCTAGGAAGTCTTCCTTTGTTCCTAATAAAACTTTTCCATGGAAATACATACCATAGATAAATGATTCACATCACCATGAGAACAGAAACAAAAGTGCGACCATTGCTAAGTAATAAAAATTGTACATACAATTTGAACCACAGTCAGTACTTGCAGTGTGAATGAATTCATGAATAAATGAGGAGATGAATGTAAGAGAAAAAATGCAAGAGTTTGGAAAAAATGGCAAAACACAAATTTCAAAGGATGAAAGACCAATGAGAAGGAAGTAAAAAATTAAAAACTCAGAAATTATACATCAATGACCTGATGAAATTATGACTGAAAATATTTAATGCATTTTAATTTACCGAAACACATATGCCATGTAAACACGTAAAATGGTCAAGATTACAAAATCACAAGGCTATTTTTATAAAATAATTAAGCATTTGGGCTTGAAAAGCTCTTAATTTTGTTGAAAATACACAATGAATTTGCTAAATATTTAATAATACAACAACAATAAAATAAAGAATATACAAGAGAACTATTACAGACAATAATTGTTTAGAAACAAAAATGCATATAGCTGTCAAAATGTTATTGAAAATTTCCTGGGCCTAATCAGATTGAAAGGTAAGACTAATGTGAGGTTTAGTATGTACAAAAAAATGTGAAACCCAAAAATACAGTCACAATTATCTGGGTAAAGTTCAGTTTCATTTGAGAAATATGGCTTTTTCCCTGGCTTGGAAAAATGACCCCTGCAGTAAATGGAATGCCTAGTATGGGATTCCTGCCCTCATTTGAGAATTTGTGTTGGCCAGATCAGAAAAGCTTCATCTGAGAACTGAAAAAGATTTACCTAATCTAAACTAAGGGGTTTTTTTTTGTGGTCATTATTTCACCTGAAATTTACAATCATTTGTTATTTCAGATACCATCAAATTGAGTATGACCTGTAGCAACCACATGAACAACAATAGCTCTGAACCTTGTCCTATCCTGTGCCACCCTCACATTTACGTATTAGAGCCCATTGCAGCAGTAACTGTGTTGTCTGTGAAAAGTCTTTCCATGTCTTTAAATTTATTGGAATTTCTAAAAACATATCTTTATCATAAATAAATGTATTGTGATTTATAAAAATGTCCCTAGTTAAAACAATACAAGGAGAATAGGTTCATCCTGGAGAGAGTGTAAACAGGCTGCTCCTTGGAGTCACGGATTCTAAAACTTTGTCTGACATCCTTTAGACATGTTGCAAGGAGGGACCAGTCCTTGGTGAGGGATGTCATCCTTGGGAGGGTGGACGAACAGTGCAAGAGAGAAAGACCCTTGATGAGATGGTTTGACTCAGTGATTGGGGTAATGGGGGTAGGTGTATCAGAGACAAAGTTGGTACAAGATAGAGCAGGGTTTAGGCCTGTTATACAAAGGGTCGCTATGAATTGTAAATGACTCAACAGCTCATAACAACAACAACAACAGTTAAAACAATACAATCACTTTTTGTAAGCCCAGCTCATTCATATATACATATATATATATATATTTTATATATATTAATCTCCATATATTCACAAAGCTGATATTTCATGCTCATTTACTTTGTGTATGTGTGTTTCACACTTCCTTACATTGTTTCATACAATCATTCCATAGATACTGTTTTATAAAATTAATCACCAATAAACTATGCCAACCATCAACTTCTCTTTTCAAGTCCCTGTACAGTCTTTCTCATTTTTTTACCCCCTTCCCTCCGTCTACCAAATTGTATGACCCTGTGATTTCTCCCTGCCCACCCCTACCCCTTCACTTTCACCTCTTCTCCTCTTGGACACCTTATACATTTTACTAGTTATCCTGCTATTTTTACAATAATGGTCTCATGCAGTATTTGTCCTTACAAGACTGAGTTAGTTCACTCAGCATAGTATTTTTCAGTCTCTCTTAATTTGTGTAGTATTAAAAAAAATCATTGTTCCTGAGTACTGCATAGTATTCCATCATACCACAATTTCTCAATCCATTTAATTGTGATTGGACATTTGGGCTGTTTCCATACTTTTGTGATGGTGAATAACACTGTTATGAGCACTAATGAACAAATCTCTGTTTGTGTCTCAGTTCTAATTTCCTTGGGGTATATTACTAGCAGTGGAATGGCTGGGTTATATAGAGTTTCTACATTCAGCTTTTTGAGGAAATACCAAACCACCTTCCAGAGTGGTTGTACCATTTTACAATCCCACCAACACTGTATGAGAGTTTCAATCTCTCCACATCCCTTCTAACATTTATTGCTTGCTGTCCTGTTAAACTTTGTCACTGCAATTGGGGTGATACGGTCTCACTTTGTTTCTGATTTCCATCTCTCTTATTGCCAGTGATTTTAACCATTTCTTCATGTGTCTGTTGGCCATTTGAATGTCTTCCTCTGTGAAAGGTCTTTCCATGTCTTTTGCCCATTTTGTTATTGGGTTATCAGTCTTTTTCTTGTGGTGGCCCTGTAGGATTCTTTAAATTTTTGTTATGAGACTCTCATCTGAGATGGTATGGTGAAATGTTTTATCTCCAATCAATCGGTTTTCCTTTCACCCTACTGGAAAAAGTTTTTGATGCACACAGGGATTTAATCTTGAGAAGGTCCCATTCACCAATTTTATCCTTCCCTGGTTATACAATTGTGGCTTTGTCAGCCTCTTTATACTGTAGGCTAGGCCTTCTAAGCTTAGTCTCATTTTGTCTCATAAGAGATTTGTGCTTTTTGCTTTACCTCCAGGTCTCTGATCCACTTTGAATTGATTTTTGTGCATGGTGTAAAATGCAGATCCTGCTTCAGCTTTCTGCAAGTAGCAGTCCAGTTTTGCCCAAACCATTTGTTGAAGAGGTTGTTAGTTTTCCGATTTGATAGGGTTTGTTTACTTGTTAAATAGCTGACCATTCGATAGATGGTTTAATTTTTGGGTTCTAAAGTCCGTTACCTGTTGTCTGTGTGCCTGACATTGTGCTGTTTTGATATTTACAGCTATGTAGTGCGTTTTGAGATCAGGGAGTGTTATGCTTTCCACTTCATTTTTATTTCTAAGAAGTGTTCTGCTTATTCAGGGTTTCTTTCTTCTTCAAATAAACTTAACAATTGCCTTTTTGATCTCTTTGAAAAATGAATTTTATATCCATATTGGTATTTCATTAAACAAGCACATTGATTTGGGTAGAACTGTCATTTTCACCATATTAAGTATTTCTATTCATGAACAGGTCACATTTTTCCATTTATTCAGGCCTTTTACTGCTCTCACAGAAGTTTTAGTTTTTTGTCGTTTTCTTTGTAAATGTCTTTTGTGTCTCTAGTTAGATTTATTCCTAAGTATCTTAATTTGATGTTGTCTATTGAAAATGGTGGTGAGATTGAGGTTGTTAATAGTTACAGCTTGCTCAGCTACACAACCAACACTCTTGTCACCAGCAGTCAGGATATTAAAGACTAATTGTATTAAGTAGGTCTGCTGTCAAGGACCTTTCCAGAGTACTGAGAAGCAACAAAGTCAGTCTCTTAGAGACTAAAGTGTGCCTATTCCAGGCACAGTCTTTAAAATTACTTGCTATGCATCAGAGATCTTGACAATGACTTAGGATGACAGAAGAATTGATGCCTTTGAGTTGCGGTGTTGGAGAAGAGTCTTGAACATACCAAGGACTGTTAAGAAAACAAATAGGTCTGTCTTGAAAAAGGTGAAACTAAGTTTTTCTTTGGAGGCTAGGATATTGAAGCTCTGTCTCACATACTTTGAACATGTGCCAGGAGGGGCCAATTCTTGTATGCTTGGAAGGGTGGAGAGACAGCACAGGAGAGTAAAACCATGGATTGATCCAAAACTAAGGAAATGAGGGTAAGTGTGTTAGACTCAGTGAGACTGGCTTAGGATAGGGCAGGCTTCAGAGCGGTTGTACACAGGGTTGCTATGAGTCACAGGCAACTTGATGGCACATAACAACAACAACAACAACCCTGTAAATGGTATTGTTTTCTTGGTTTTCTTCTCTGTGATTTCTTACTGTAGAGGAATCCCACTGACTTTTATATGTTGGTCTTGTAACCTGCCATTCTACTAAATTAATCTGCTAACTTTAACAGGTTTTTTTGTTGGGTCCTTGGGGCTTTCCGTGTACACCATCACATCATCTTCACCATTTCTTTGTCAATCTGCAAGCCTTTTATTTCCTTCTCTTGTCATAGTGCCTTAGCAAATACTTTCAATACAATATTGAATAGAAATGGTGATAGTGGGCATCCTTATCTGGTCTCTGTTCATAAAGAAAATGCTGTTAGTCTTTGTCCATAGAGAATGATATTGGCTCCTGGTTTTGCCTTTATACTTTTCATTATGTTTAAGAAATCCCTTCTATTTCAATTTTGCTGAGTATTTTAATCAGGAAGGGGTGTTGGATTTTGCCAAATAACTTCTCTGCATCAATTGTTAGAGTCATGTACTCCTTGTTATTTGCTTTGTTAACTTGATGAATTACATTATTTTTCTTATGATGAACCATCCCTTTATACCTGTTATGAATCCCACTTGGTCATGATGAATTTGTGTGTGTGTGTGTGTGTGTGTGTGTGTGTGTGTGTGTGTGCTGTTAAATTATATTGGCCAGGTTTTTGTTAAAGATTTTTTTAATCTATATTAATGAGAGGTACTGGTCTGTAGTTTTCTTTTTTGGTAATACCTTTCCCTGGTTTTGGTAATACCTTTCCCTGGTTTTGGTAGTTTGCTTCATAAGATAACTCTGGGAACATTTCTTCTTTTTGTATCTTTTTAAATAATTTAAGTGGAACTGATGATAGATCTTCTCTGAATGTTTGGTAAAATTTAGCTGTGAAGCCATTTGATTGTCCAAGGTACCATTTTGTGGGGAAGTCTTTCTATGACTTGCTCAATTTCTTGTTTTGTGATGAGTGTGATCTATATCTGTCCATGCCAATCTGGGTAGGATATGAGTTTCAAGGAATTTGTCCATTTCCTCTAGGTTTTCAAATTTATCAGAGTATAGTTTTTCCATAATAATCCTATATTATCTATTTAAACCCATTTGGTTGTTGTGATGTTGCTTCCATAATTCCTTAAGCAAGTTATTTGTGTCTTCTCTTTTTTGTCCTTTTGTTAAGTTGTAAATTTTACTGACCCTTTCTGAAAACCAGCTGTTCATGTTGTTGAAGGTTTCAAATATTTCTCTGTTTTCTATCTCATTGATTGATTTCTATCTCTCTGATTGATTTCAGCTCTTGTCCTTATAATTTTCTTTATTCTAAAAGTTGTGGGATTAGATTGTTGTTCTTTTTCTATTTGATGTAGGTGTTGAGT